>NW_015557379.1:1357756-1384994 GCF_001515605.1 Sinocyclocheilus anshuiensis | reverse complement strand
CAGCTTGTAACACTCCAAAGAGAAAGGAAAACTTGAAATCGCATCATATGACCCCTTTAATCATTTTCAAAGTTTTTAAATTCCTTGTTTTATTGTTGTGATTATTTTTTTCTTTTCTTTTATGTAAAGCACTTTGAATTACCATTGTGTATGAAATGTGCTATATAAATAAACTTGCCTTGCCTTGCCTATAATGATGAAGCTGCTTGTTTTCATCTTTTTTATGTCCAAAAACCAGGAGTGACAATGCAATGAAATGAAATATTAACAACAACAAAACAAAAACATCAATTATAATTATTATTATTACATGAATACAATTCCAGAGGTTTCATTAACTGAATGTAAATTAACTGTTCCCTGCTGGTGGAATGACCTGCCCAACTCAATCCGAGCAGCTGAGTCCTTAGCCATCTTCAAGAATCGGCTAAAAACACATCTCTTCCATCTTTATTTGACCCTCTAACTCTAGCACTCTCTATTCTAATTCTATTCTTAAAAAAAACTTGCCCATTTTAGACTTGCAACTCTATTCATTTACTGCTTGTTTTACAGTAGTATTTTTTATTCTATTTATTTTATTTTTATTTATTATACAATTAACAAAAGCAAGAAAGGCCTCTAACACTAACTTGCTAGTGTTAGGAGAATATCCGCTGGACGTAAACAGCTGTTTCTGTTCAGATCAAATCACAACAACGTAGGAAACAGATCCGGTGTGACGCAGCTGACACAGAACAGCATACACTGTTTACATCCAGCGGATATTCTCCAAAATGGCACCAGGGTGATGCGGAGGAGACGAATTACTGAATAAAGTCGTTATTTTTTTTTCTTTTGCACACAAAAAGTATTCTCGTAGCTTCGTATAATTGCGGAAGAACCACTGATGTCACATGGATTATTTTACAGATCTCCTTGCTACGTTTCTGGACTTGGGAACATTTCAGTTGCATTGCTGTCTATGCAGGGTCAGACAGCTCTCAGATTCCATCAAAAATATCTTAATTTGTGTTCCGAAGATGAACGAAGGTCCTACGGGTTTGAAACGACATGAGGGTGAGTAATTAATGACAGAATTTTCATTTTTGGGTGAACTAACCCTTTAAATTGTCCATGACTTTTTAAGATTGTATTAATTTCTCTGACGTTTTAAAGATTTTATTAATTTCTATGCCTTTTACAGGACTAGAAATCCAAATTCCCTTACATATGCAGGTTTCTTGAGACTGCGAGATTCCTGGATTTATTATATAAAATGATAGCTGTTGAGGGAATTAAATTGAGAAACACGACGTCAGCTGTTTTAGCTTGTTTTGAAGCTTGTTTTGTCTTACTGTAAATCATTTGAAGTCATCTCGCAGCCTGTTTGGAAGTGCGCTGAAGCCCCCTAGTGAGTCCTGGCCCCTCTGGTGGAAATTCACTGCTCTAAAATCATCAAACTAAACCAGCCTGACAAGTGAAAACCAGCCTGGTGGTTAGCTAAGACCAGCAAACCTTTTTAGGGTAGTTTAATCTATTAGGTTTTTTCCCTAGCATGGAACTCTCATGCACATTCCATTCAACTCGGAAAGTTGGAATGTCCAACTTCCTAGTTGGAACAGTGTAGTAAAACGCCACTTGAAGTCGGACTTCCAACTTGGAAACTCATTTGGAAACCTAAACCCCTGATGTTGCAAAATGCAGATGTGCAATGTAATAAACCACATATTAATCTCTCTGATAATTGAACACGGCATAGCCTGCAGTTGCAGTTTATTTCTTTATATGTCATTTCCTGAGCATCAGGAACCAGAAGATCCTTATGGTTGAAGATGAAGTAGTAGGAATATCCCGCAGCACTCTCCTTGGGTTTCTTATGATCAAGTCAGGCGACTGGATTCTGGAGCGCAGTCCACACACACACATAAGCACAGAAACACTACTCGCTCACATACCAGGAAGCTGAAATCATGACCTCTGAACTAGTCCAACTATTCATCATGGCTTGGCCTCTTCAGTGTTCGGATGGGTCGGCCAGCTGCGAAACATACGCACACACAGGCATCTGTGACCCATCTGCACACAGCGAGTCTTGGGGGCCGTTTATCAAACGCTGGAGACACAGACTAACTTTCATTCTCATATATCCCGACTTTCACTAATTCTCTTTGTCTGTTCGTACTGTATATATTACAGTGTTACATTGCAACAGCTTTTCAAACAAATCAGTGATCACAAATATTGTGTAAACTTCATTTTTAATGATTGCATTTACTTAACAGATGTTTTTTTCCCCAAAGTGACTTACAAATGAGGAAAGCGTAAGCAATTTATCATAAATCGTTACTTTTATTGTATAAATGTTTTTTTTTTCAAACTTCCTAACCCAAAACCAAATGTCTCTACTGTAACTCCTCCTAGAGCTTTCAAGCAATGTCCACCAACCTCTGTATGGACCTTCAGCAATATCTTTTCTGATTGGAAATGTAGCTGAAGATCAAATATCCTCATAGACGTCTACTGAAAACTTCTGCACGTAATACTTTTGATGTCTTGAATTATTATGCCATGGTCAGCATATACAGATCAGAACATGTATGGAGTTTGTGGCACAAAACAGAAGGTCTTGAAGATCTCTCATATTATTTTAGCTTTAAAATCTGCCGTGATATGCAAGTCCCAGGTTCATTTTCAGCTGTGAAAAACGAGCCAGCATAGTTATTCTCAGCATATTAACGTTGATTTGGGCTTTTATTTACAAGATATTAGCATTACAATTCAATTATGTATATTAGATTAGTATATAATCAACTAGTGAACAGGTCCATTTGAATTCTTGCTGGATTTCACAAGCTGTCATCATATCAGGGTTATTATTATTCACTAACACTAAAACAAAAAAACATTAGTTTTTTGCTTAAAAAAAGTTAATTGAAAAAAAAAACCTCCTTAATTGTTTTTTTGCCAATTCGTTTAGTTTAAGTACTAAAATAACTAAAATTACATAAACTAAAATTAATAAATAAAAATTAATAAATACTATATAGACATTTAAAAACAAAACTAATAGAAATGACAAAAATGCTACAAAATTACTAAAACTTTAATATTAAAGTAAAAACAGAAAATATAAATTAAAATACCAACAAAAACAGTAATTTTATCAGTTGTACTAAACAAACCAGTGTATAACATATATTGTCTTTTCTTTATTATTATTATTATTATTATTATTATTATTATTTTATTTTATTTTTTTTTTATTAAAAATGTATGTTTAAAATCACCCAGTGAATTACATTGTTAGAATGTTTAAAAGTTATTCAAAAGTGTAACTGACAGTGAGGCCAGAATTTGCATACTGAATTCTGATTGGTCTTCTTTCTTGCATTTATTTACATAACAGCACATCTTTTTAATCATCTATAGCTGCCTTTACACTGCAAATATGGTGTCACATTATATATTGATTGACATATCCAGAAGACAGAAAACAAGGTGCACACAAGCGTCTTGATAACAGATGTTATGCAACTTTTACTTTTCATTTTATCAGAACCAAAGTCAGCTTACCTAACACTATGCTTTGCAAGCACTGCTATTTCTTTCTGGAAATGCAAATCTAGTTTAGCTGTTCTTTCGGTCTGCCTACCGTCACAATGATGCAAGGAAATGGGCCTGATTTTGCATATGCATCCTAAATTTAGTAGCTATATCAGGATATTTAACCACACCATTATTTGCATATTACTTGTGAATTGTTTAATAGTTTTCACTTTCTTTAATTGGCTTTTTTATCCTAAAGGTTAGTTAATTTCACTCTTCTCTTTTTCACTTCAGTAAAAATGTAAACTTGAATTACCGAATTTTACAGAATTAACGTTAGCCGTGTGATGATGCCAGAAGTCTCAAGTGCTGATAAGTTGGTTTGGTTCAATGATTTGGTTAACGAAACACTTAAAATATCATCACTTCATTGATCTAGGCAGAGAGGAGCAATCAGTCTTTTTCATGGACTAGTGTTTTTAATGTAAGCTTGTGGATGTTGTTGTAATCTTCTGGAGTGCTCTCTCGAGTGAAATTATAATTCTCAGTTTCACATTTTTTCGAATCAAGCTGAATCCAACCAAGTTCAGCAAACTCTTGCAGAAACAAACCCCTCCCACAGATGGAAAAGCTTTTGGTCCGGCTTAAATCCAGGTTGTGTTTGGAATGGCTAAAAGGACAAAGATCTTCCACGGGTCATGAGTAAAGAAAACCTGCTCTCGTTTGCTTAATAAAGTGTAAATGCACGCTGTGTTACATGCATGCCATAAACTGCTTCTAAATCGTCAATCGTATTATTCTCCAGGCATTTAATCTGATTATATATCCACATCTGTATGAGTTTGCTATAATTTAGTGTGGTTTCTTGGCTGCGGAGGTCTTTGGATTTCCTCTGAGAACTTGTTGGATAGGAGTGTCCATTCCATTCTTATTCCTCTCCCCTCTCTCGCTTTCCTAACCAATTCCAAATGTGGCCGCTCCCGCTCCCGCTCCCAAACGTCCTTCTTACACCCTGCTTGGAGCCTGTTTTGGGGTGGTGGGTTAATCAGAAGCAGGTTTGTGAGTCGGTCTACACCCTTACAGTGGGTCACACTCACATAAACACACTGGACAGCGTTGGGGAGGTTTTAGATGGATTACATATGCCGTACACCCTCTTTTCATTGCAAAACAGTCAAAGATGGTTCCTTAACACACACACACACACGCAAAGATTGCTGGAACACATTTAAACTCACACCCACCCACACATACATGAGAATTCAATCTGTTCATGTTTAATGTCAACATCTCAAATCTAAATCCTTATAGATAAACTATAATAAACTGAATGATCAATAAAATCATAGATAGATAAATAGATAGATAGATAGAGACAGACAGACAGACAGACCGACCGACACACAGATAGATAGATAGATAGATAGATAGATAGATAGACAGACAGACAGAAAGACAGATAGACAGATGTCCGGTGCGTCTACATGTATGCTAGCGTTAGAATCTGCTGAGGTGGCTGTAATCTCAGCTGGAGCATCAAACATACTGTAGTTCTGGTCTGAAGAAGCTCACACTCTGTAAAGAGCATCTGTTGAACGTTCAGTTTCACTCTCCTTCCTTCTGTCATTCACACATCCCCTTTTCACTGGAGCAGCTATTTCCTGTTTTCCTGTAATGGCTCTCCTCTCTCTCTCGCTCACTGTAGACTGTACTGTTTCTGATCTGTTCTTCTGTGTGTCAGAATGCAGTGAATCTCTATCACTGTTGTTAATCGTTCTCCAGGCTTGCCGTGGGTCCCTAAAAGTCTTAAATTCACTTTGATCAAATGTGAGGTCATAAAAACCTGAACTATCTTGAATGTTAGAAGAATGGATCCATAAGTATACTTCTAGATGAAAAAAAGGATGTACAGTATTAATTTGATCTGTAAAGGTCTTAAAAACTCAGATTTGAATAACTCTGCATTTACACTGGTTCTCCAGTAAACTCCAAAAGACTTTAAGATTGACCCTTGACCCTTAGAGTGGAAATAATGCCCAGACCACTGTATTTTTCCATTATTATAGGGCTTCTTTCTTTCTTTCTTTCTTTCTTTCTTTCTTTCTCTTTCTTTCAAAGCTTATCTCCCGCAGTCTCTTTGGCAGCAGTATATAATTTAGATTAGTCTTTCAGATGATAAAGGTTTTTTTTTTATATCATAACAAGCTTACAGTGAGATTAATGACACGATTACAGAATAATTCAATCATGATGCTGCTATATCAGCACAAAGTGTGTGTGTGTGTGGGTGTGGGTCTGAATGATTCAGTGATGTTAGATTAACCCTCACCATAAAGTACATGTCCACAGGCGCAGAGCTGAGTGGGCTTTAATAACTCATTCTCTGTGAGCTATGCATCAGGCTTGAACATTTTTCAACTTAATGCTTATAAAGTGAAGGCTAGCCAAGGTTGTTAATGTTTAAATCATGTTGTTACATACTAAAATATTTAATTGAGATGTCAAGTGCCGTTTGGAGGCATTAATTTGATCAAAAATGACTGTAAAGGCATTTATAATGTTACAAAAAGATTTTTATTAAAAAAAAAAAACAACAACTGTTTTTAACATCGATAAAAATCGGAAATGTTTCCTGACATACATAAACATTAGCCTTTACTTGCAAGAAAACTTCACTACCAAAAACTTTATACTCACATTTGCATTCAAAAAGCTCTCTGACAGACGCGAGACGTCTCTGAAGATTTCCTTTCCTCTCTCCTACTGAAGAACAGTGCAGCTCAAGATATCATGCCCTATTCCTGCATTCACAAGCACTGTTCACCAGCACATTACAAATGATAAGATTAACTATGGTTATGCAAATGTGGCTGTGACCTGTTATTCTTTCATTAATATACTGTAGGTGTTTTACAAATGAAAAATCACATTAACTAGTTTTACCTGCATTAGCTATACAAACTGTTCACAAATTTGGGGTCAGTAATATATATATATATATATATATATATATAATTTTTTTTTGTTGTTGTTAAAGACGACTTTTTATTTGCTCAAAAATACAGTAAAACAGTAATGTTGTGAAATAGTATTGTAGTAGTATTGTAGTATAAAAGGTTCTATTTGAATGTATTTTAAAATGTATTTTATTCCTGCGATTGCAAAGGTAAATAACCAGAATTGTAAAAATGTAGCAAACTGTGACTTTTAATAAATTTAATGCATCCTTGTAAATTAAAAGTATTAATTTCTTTACAAAAAAATAGACATGACATGATTGATAAATAAATAAAAAATGAAAGGGAAATTAAAAATGTACAAAAAATACAAAAATGTACACTAATGTACAAAGGTTTGGGGTCAGTAAGGTTATTTATTTATTTTATTATTTATTTACTTTTTTATTTATTTATTTGGAAAGAAATAAATCTGATGATGTGCTCAGGCTTCAAAATGTAATTTTTCATATTTATTTTTTATATAAAAATATTTTAAAAAGGTATTTGGACAAAAGCAAACAAACAAACCAAAAAAAAAACCGCAAAATATTTGTCCAAAGATTTTTTTATATCTAGTTGTCCTTTTTTAATTATGACAGTGACGATGATTTTTTTTTTGTACTGTTTTTCCATCTGCAGCAAGACAGATTCCTTTTATATCTTAAGTTTGTTGAATAAAAAGTCTAAAATCTAAAGATAAACATATGATGGTCAATTTTCCGATGATTTAAAACTCATTAGAAGATTCTTGAGTCGCAACAGATGTTTTATGTATTATGTTGCAGTTCCTTACAAAATTACAGATCAACTGGAAATTAATATTTACTTTTAACCACCAAAGATAACTTTTGACTCACATCTGGTGCTTGGTGAGATTTTATCCCCATTTACTCCAACTCCCTTGACTTCCACTTGCATTTTTATCGCAAATGGCTAGTCTCTTCTTGATGATTGTGATTGTGTGCGTACTGAAGAATATACTGTATGACAGAAGAGAACTCAAAGCGCACACATTCTTCACCTGAAGCCCAGTCTCTCTCTCACACATGCACCACCCAGTGTGAGAACATTCTTCTGTACCTTCTCAGTTTTTCTCCTTCTCAATCTTTCTCATGGTCCAGTCGTCTCCAGCTGTTTCTAATACTCCTCTCAGTCATGCTGGATGCTTTGGAGCTATAAGATTACAGCTGTGTGTGTGTGTGTGTGTGTGTGCGTGTGCGTGTGTGTTTAACCATATGTTCCCATCTGGCTCCATCCCAGGGGAAGTCGACCCGCTCTTAAAGAACTTGGCTAAGGTCTGGTGTTTAGCAGCTCTGGGCTCACAGCGTTCATTCCTGCGTTGGTGGAGTCTAGGCGCAGTAAAGCGTTTGATTGACGGATGAAACAGGAAATTGTTTTTCTTTCTTCCTTTGGGTTTTCCATATAGAGATGCTTTTTCAGTGGTCTGTTAAGGTTGGAGTTGGGCTAATGCAACTGGAGGAGTCTAGAAAAGATACGCTTACATCTATCCCAAGTGTGCTTTTTCATCTGGAAGATCGTTTTGCTCATCTGCAATACATTCCCTGTTGAACGTTAGAATGGCATGTGGCAGATGTTTTTGCGATGTTCATGAAGCATACAGACTGTCATCGCCTAGTCCATTTGAACATGGCTAACATGCGCTCTTGCACTGGTCTGACGGTAACAAATCTCAGTACTCTAGGGGGTGATCCAGTTTCCCTTTGTCTGTGCTATTAAAGCAGATGTGATTATTCTGGAAAGTTGCTGTAACCATATTGACCTTAACTAACTTGCATAGTTTCTCTTCTCTTCAAACTATTGCTCTGCCCTAACAGGAGTTGAGCTGAAAGAGAAAACTGTAAAGACGGTAAAAGCCCATTCACACCAGGAACGATAACTATAATGATAACAATAAAAGGAAAGGAAAGGACATGACATGTGGCCAAGTATGGTGTCCCATATTCAGAATGTGTGCTCTGCATTTGTCCTTTCCAAGTGCACACGCACAGCAGTGAGTAGTGAACAAACACACACATATATCTACACTTCCTTAAATCAACATACATTTGCTTGAGAGGCAGAATAAAGACCTTTATAAAACCTGCAGAAACCCTATCAAACAGAACATTATCATCTGCTAGATATCTCATAGTTACCATTATAATTATCTTCATAGTTATCATTCGTTGGGTGAACAGGCTTTAATACCTGCTATAGCGCCCCTTGTGGAAACACTAAGAATGTAAAGTGTACTTGTGTTGGGGATTGCACTACAAACTAATGTGGACAGTTTCACTACCAGAAATAATGTAAATATACCAAATTACAAATCCATATTTACCTTTATAATATACTGACAACTACCTTAAAAACACAGGTTGTAAAGAGGAAAGGAAAGCACGACCGCAATCGGGCATCTCCGGGGGTCTTCTCGGCGAGAAGAACACCACTTGATGAACAGGTTCCACTTCCCTGGGGTAGGTCACCTAGAACATCCGCGTCCCGTCCAGGGACCAGACATGGAGTTTCCAAAGGTCTGGACGCGGGTGCCAAACGGTGCTCCGTCTCTGAGTCAGTAGGTCCTTCCTCAGAGGAATCGGTAAAACCCCGACCTCATATCGGCTGGAGGGACCGGCTCTATCGCATCCTTCGCCAGTAGGACTGCGATCTCTGCCCGTAGAACAGGGGCATCGGCCGCCTTCACTGTAGTGAAGCGGATACCGCTGAACTTGGGCGTGCGCCGGGCGAACTGAATCGCATAGCCGAGGCTGATAGTTCGCAGAAGCCAGCGAGACGGGCTGGGTAGCGCTGACCAAGAGCCCAGAAACCGTACAAGCGGAACCAGCGGGACCACAGCCGTACCTGCAGTGGGGCAGCGAGGTGGAACCATGGAGTTGTGTGAACAAAACATGCCATTTGTGTACGTCTGAGCACCAGTGTTGGGGGTAATGCATTACAAGTAACGCGAGTTGCGTAATCAGATTACTTTTTTCAAGTAACTAGTAAAGTAACGCATTACTTTTTAATTTACAAGAGAATATCTGAGTTACTTTTTCAAATAAGTAACGCAAGTTACTTTTTTTTTAATTTATTTATTGATTGACAGCTCTCCTGTCCCCATGTTGAGAGAAATCATAAGATGTTACTGTAGATCTAAGATAAATATGAATATGCATTAATTCATCTCACTTACAAAAAATAAAATAAAATTCAGTATTCCTCAAAATGAATAAAAATAATGCAACTGATAACCAATGTCTTTGCTTCTGACCTTCGATGATCCAGTTCAGCCATAATAATAAGCACAAATTACTCTAGACAAACATTCGTGTGTCTTTTTTTATTGCTGAAGTGTGTTGAAATGTCTTCTTCTGCATTCTACTGTACGGACGTAAATTTACTTTCCCTTCAGGCTGCAGCTTATTAATTTCACTTTTGGTGTGAAAAGGCTTTTATATTTGCCAAAAATAGAACTTTTTTTATTTTAAAAACAAACAAGCAAGCCCTGTCCAGATTTAAGAAGTAACGCAAAAGTAACGTAATGCATTACTTTCCATAAAAAGTAACTAAGTAACGTAATTAGTTACTTTTTTATGGAGTAACGCAATATTGTAATGCATTACTTTTAAATGTAACTTTCCCCAACACTGGTAAAGAGCAAGTCACGTGATGAATCACATCACAAGTAGCTTTTCCACAAGTTGAGGTAAATGCTAATATATGAAAGGTGCATGTTATCATACACACAAATATGATAAACCATCACGACAACACACAACACTAAAATAATGCTCATAACATTAATTTATATATAACATAAAATAGTGATGTACGATGGTAAGAAAACTAAGAAGAAACTATTTCAATGAAAAACCATCAAATGTGAAGAATTCCAGAAATGTCGGATTTTCACAGTAAATTTTAAGATGACTTGTTATTTTTCACTTCCAAAAACTGTACATATAACAGCATTTTATTGTTAGGTCTACAGTTTTATACTGTGGTTAGTGAACTTACCATTCAACCCAGGTTTTTACCATAGCATTTTTACAGTCTTTTACCGTTAAAGTCACAATCATTTTTACTAAGTTCGCTTCTGAAAGTCTGATTTAATGTGTGACTTTTCTTTCCTACAGGGACAGATGAAATGAAATGTTTAGTGTCAGATTAACACAACATGCAGTGTGATTCACTTTATCTAGAGTCATTTCACCGTCAGGAAAACACGTCACCTAACTGTATTTAGCTGTGAATAAGCTGTTTTGTTATCTGTGTGAATCAGACACTCAGACAGACGGACAGCTGAGAATGTGCTGCAGATTTAAAGTGCCCTGTAAATATGTTTGTGGCGTTGTTTGCATTTTAAAGTCTGCCAAATGGGGTCACGGGTGAAGTGCTGGCATATTTTCGCTGGGTGATTCACGCGTGGAACATTCTGCATGTGTGGGGGAAACATGGTTTGAACTTTTTGAAATGAATCATTTGAAGAGGAATGAATCGAGTTCGCAAGGGGGTTTTGTGGCGGTGGCTTACGTTCCCCTTAGATCTAAGAATATGACATTTCGAGATGGTCCCCCCCTCCCCCCGCTTTCTGCTGCGGTTAAAGGGTACAGTCATGCCCACTGTATCTTTGTCTTTGAAAGATTATTTATAGATGGATGAAACGTTTGCAGTTTATATACAGACATTTTTGAAACTGTCCCAATGTCATTTAAAACTTGCAAATTTTGTTAGAAATTAGAAATCTAGGTTGTGTCAGATGCCTTTGTGTTAGGAAAATACCAATATTTAATGGGTTATTGTTGATGGAAAATACAAATGCGCATACAAACCTGGTGCAACACAAAAACGCACCTTTCACTTTACACTTTTCAATTTGCATGTGATGAATATAACAATTTAAATGAACTTATTTTTATTTGAATATATTTTCAAATTTAATCTATTCCTGTGATGCAAAGCTGAATTTTCAGCATCTTTACTGCAGTCTTCAGTGTCACGTGATCCTTCAGATTTTATTATTGTCAGTGTTGAAAACAGCTCTACTGGTTATTATTTTGTGACATTATAAAGGTCTTAAGGGGCGGTCACACTGCACTTTTCGTTCCATTGACTTCCATTCATACGCATGCGAATGCGTAAGACTGGAAACGCAAGCTCATGCGAGAAATTTCACATTTTGCTGCGTTCCAAAGTTCAAGTTTGGTGAACTCTGACCTGCGAATTCGCATCACGTGAAGACGTGTGACCAGTAGAAGATCGATACGTCACTGCGTGACCTCTCTGTACAGAAATTCAAAAATGGAGGAAGCGCTCATTTTAGCCGTAGCGCAGCGTCCTATTTTATATAATACATCTTTAAAAGATTATAAAAATCAAATAAAAAAAGAAGCTGCATGGTTCGCTGTGTCAATGGAAACAGGAACAGGTGATAGAGAGAGAGTACAATATAATTACTATACACAAGTGTATTATTATTAAATGACTTAATGTTGTTCGTTATTTGATATTTTCAGAATCATTTTAAAATTAATTTTGCACACCTCAAGAACTTGTAAAATGACCTATTTAAAGGGAAAAACCTACAGCACTTAAAGCACAGCACTTAAAAATGTAATATATATGTACAGTCAAACCAAAATTTATTCAGACACCTTGAACATTTCATTCATTAATACAGTTTATTCACTATAGTTTAAAAAAATGGTAATAAAATATGACAGAGCCGAAAGTACTCCTTGTGGCGATCCTCATCCAGCCGAAGCTCCTGAATTAAAGATTGGAACTCTCCCCGCTCATTCCGAGTCTGTAGAATAGGGTGAACCCACAGCCCCTTCTCCTTTCCAGACGCTTTCGACGCCGTCGCAAAAGACACAGTACAAGCACATCGGAATCCATGTTGTGATAACTGAGGGGAAACCTTGGCGCGTGATGTCATATCCTGCTCCCGCCCATATTCGTAGCGGCGTCCGAAAAAATGTCGCCCCTTTAATCAGATCAAAGTAGCTTTGTGTGAGGAAAAGACCAACATTTGATGAATCGCTACTCACGGAAAATCTCAATTTGCAGTCATGAACTGGCATGTCGAGTTCAGTTGCAATGCACATCAAATCCAATGACAACAAATCTTGTGCAATTCAAAAATGCCCTATTTTTTATTTTTTGCATGCAATCGCAAATAGACATTCTTCTTCATAATCACTTAAAATGCAGTTGCATCTTCTGAGCTCCATGGAAGAAAGTCATACAGGTTTGGAACAACATGAGGGTTGGTAATCAAATTTTCTTTTATGGGTGAACTATTCCTTCAGTAGGACATGTTCAGTCCTACTCGGTGTGTATTATAGTCTCTCTGGAAACAAACTTTGCCTTACCAGTCCAAACCCTGAACCGCAACGCAACCATCAGCACTTGCTCTTTCATCTTCCAGCTGGTGAAACACAGCCAAGAGGAAATGAGAACACTTTTTTTGTGAACTTCCTGAAGACCTTTGTTTTGACCTTTAAATAGTGCTTAGACTTCCACTAGACCTTGTGATGTGAAATAAAACTTCTCCTTGTGGTATTTATGCTACTTTTGTTGATGGCTACTTTATTACTACCCAGAGCTGTTAACAACATCTGGTTAAATCATAATTTAATGAGATATGGCACCATTGTTCCTGTTATATTGCATTATGGCATACATAATTTTAATTGGTCCCCATAAATGAATGCAAGTAGTTGTAAAATAGAGTAAAAACAGTAATATTGTGAAATGTTATTACAATTTCAAATAACTGTTTTCTATTTTGTAAAATGTAGTTTATTTCTGTGATGCAAAGCTGAAATTTCAGCATCATTACTCCAGTCTTCAGAGTCACATGATCCTTAAGAAAACATTTATTATTATTATCAATGTTTAAAGCAGTTGTGCTGCCTAATAATTTTGTGCAAGCATTATTTTAGCTAGATTTTTATTGTTTTATTTCTTTGCAATATATTTTATATCTATTCAACAACAAACATGAGGATAAGGTTTAGGTGCAGGGCTATGTTTAGGGGATAGAAAATGCTATTAACAGTAGTTGAAGGAAAGTCCCCACCATGACAGAAAAGCAACCGTGTGTGTGTGTGTGTGAGGGTTATATTTACAGAAGTGAAGCTGTTTAAGGCCAGCGTGTTGCTGCTTTCACACCCAGTCAAACAAAACACACTCTCACACAAACAACTAATATACACACACTATAAACAAACACACAGTGCAGGGAAATATGAGAGTCATAAATGTTTTGACAGCTCTAGATGTGTGAGGTCATATATCTAAAGAGTGTTACTCGATATCACACCATTACTTCCACTGCTACTGCAACTGAATGCTTCTGTTCTACTAATGCATAATCATATGGTTAAAGATACTGCCTTAGTAAACTGTAAGTTGGGTCTGTTCTTGTTTTGGACTGGAGAAAGCCATTTTCCACTAAAATGACGCTGATATATTGCATCACTTGCTCCTAGTTTTGAGAAGTGGGATGCATTGATGTGCTGTGTTATTATCAGAATGTGATTGTGAATGAGATTTGAGAGCTTTAGCTGAGGGGAATATTATCAGTGCATGAATTTAAGTTATTTTTATAGTATAATATATAAGGACAACTGATGTGTAGAGCTTTCATTGAGATTTTTGTAGCTTTTCCATGAACTTTCATTTATTGTATGGAAAATTATCTTTATAAAGTCTCTTCCATTGAAAACAAAAATCACATACAGGTTTGGATCAAAATAAAGATGGGTAAATTATGACAGGATTTAAAAAAAAAAGAAATCTCTCACAAGATCAACACTCAACAAAATATGTATGACTAAATTTAAGATTAATTAATTTGAATTGCAAAAAAAATTAATTAATAAATAATATAAAAATCAGAGGCGGACTTACCCATTAGGCAAAGGTAGGCAATCGCCTTGGGCCCCCAAAAGCCAAGGGCCCCCTAAAATGCTTTTCATCTACGAGATGCGCATTAAGTGCGGACACGTGAACGGTTGCTGTTTACAGTGTTTATCACCACGACAACCATCTGTGTGTCCGAGTTGAACACACTTCTCATGTATCCTGCTTGTAGCAAATGAAAATATCGTGCATCTGAAGCTATAATTAAATATTGAGCAACAGTGCGTATTTGTTTGTTTCTTTTAAATGCTGCTACTTATTCATAAGAACCAAAGTAAAGGACGCATACACAGTTACTTGTTTGGTTGATATAATCCTTAGGTGTGTAAATGTATAATTTCTTTTCATTATTTTTTTCATTTTCATTTAAATTTGTAGTTAAAATAACTAAAATAAGTGTATTTTAACGTTTAGAATTAGACAGCCTTTGTCACACAGGCTTACGCTGGTAACTCATCACAGTCATCAGTGGACTTTCCTCCTCAATATAGGCTATATTTTTTCACACTTTTCTCATTCTCACTAATTCAAGTTTTTACATGAATGAATCTCTGAAGGGAACCGACTGTCTTCAGAAAAGTTTCGATGGCATTTTCATTTTATCTGATAATGTAGCGTTAATGAGCAGCGCTGCTTTGTTTACAGCCGTTACTGGGGAAACCGCTGTATTTCTGATGTTCCAAAAGCACCTCCTGCTGGCAGAGGATCAATGTACATTTTCAATAATCCCGTTTTGTTTTTGTGAAAACTGTAAATCAATTGCTATTTCGTGGTCTACAACATGAAAGAGAGCCATTATAACATGTACATGAAAAATGTAGAAACAATGGACACAATTGTGGGGCACCATTATGAAGCAGCAAGCATCACAACAAAAAAGGTGTGATGAAATACATAGGGCCCCATTCATATATTTTGCCTGGGGCCCCCAAATCACTAAATCCACCCCTGATAAAAATACAATAATAACAATAACAAATATCCAGTTTTAACTAATATTTATCTTTCTCTTTTAATTAATATTTAACTGATAAATTAATGTGATGCATATTTGTCAGTCATATAAATGAAACGGGTAAGAAACAGGTCAGATTTCTGTAGTTGTACTAATAAATTAAACTTGTTTTAAATACAAAATAACCAGGTTTATATTTATTGTCAATAAATCCAATTTGTTTCCAAATGCTTATTGCTTGTTTCACAGCTTGCCATATTTTAAATATTCACACTTTTGAAATGAATAAATGTAATTGTTTTAACAATTAACAGATTTATGCTGATTCTAAGCTATTTAAATAAGTGCATTTTTAAAGTATTAAACTACGCCATGACTTTTTGTTTTCTTTGTGTGCTGAAATCTTACTTGTTTGTTAATTTATGAATGACTGACAAATATGCATGACATTAAATTAATTAGTTAATGTTAAAAATGTAATAAAAAAGGATGGAAAATGTATATGCAATTCAAATACATACAGTAAATCCTAAATGTAGGCCTAAATATTAGTTTGAGTGAAGGAACAGACAATGTACATAAACTTAATTCATTGTGGTTGGTCACTTTATATGTCAGTAAGCCAGTCTCTTCCTGTCTTAATGGGTGGTTCTTGGCTAGAATAAACTACAAAGTGGACCAGAGTTTATAGCAGCAGTCAGACTAGCCGGTCTGAACCAGCATGGGAATCATTCTGGTCTAAGCCGGTCTTTTCAGCAGGGTGAAAGAGCAATATGAACAATACAAGAGAGGTATGGAGAGAGCAGAGGCTGGAAATGAGTGAATGGTGGGAAAGTAAAAAGAAAGTAAGCAAAAGAGAAAGTGCAGTGCAGTAGGAGGTTCAGAGAGAGAAAGAGCCCTTTAAAAAGGGGGGTGTGGGAATGAAAGAGGGCAAGAAAATAGGGGGAATGAGAGGAAAGAGGGAGATGTAGTTGGGTGTGGGAATGCGGGGTCAGAGCTCTGCTGGAAGAAGAGGCTCTTGGCAGGACACAGCTGAAAGGGATTGTGGGAATTTATACAGGATTAGTGGAATGTCTGAGGCTCTACAACTACAACTAGAGCTATACTGAACATTCACAATATATTTGTTATGACTTTAACACTTATTTTGTCCTCTACACTTGCTAAAGGTTGTGTTATTACACTAGGAGTGTCTTGTGAGTATGCAACCATTATATTAAACTTCAGAAGTACAAATGTTGTTAGAGTTCAAACTGTCTGAACTCAGAAGTGTGAGATATTAATTAGCAGTTTTGGGGGGAAAAAAACGAAGGAATTGCCAGATGTTAACTTGGAATTCTGAGGAGAAAAGTTTGAATTGTAAGATGTAAATTTGCATTTGCGAGGAAAAAAAATTGTGAAATTGTGAGATAAAAAGTCGCAATTACATCAGAAAAAAAAACAACAACAGAATTTCAAGAAGTAAACTCATAATTATACGGAAAAAAAATCTGAATTGCAAGATGTGAGCTCTAAGCCAAAAAAGACTGAGATAAAACAAACAAACAAACAAAAAAAAAACAATTATTTAAAAAAATATTTTTGTTCAATCATTTCTGCGTTTCAATTAATTTCTTCTAAACGCAGCAATTTGTTTGCAACATCATTCAAAAACGTAACATTTTTAATGTATTAAGATATTTGTATGTAAATATTGGAGTTTATGAGTATGTAGAGTTATATTGGTGCATATAAATTATTAAATATTCTTGTTGTTTCATGAGCCCCTCCAAAAAAAAAAAAAAAACAAACAAACAAAAAAAAAGATTGTGGAAGCGATTCCATAATTATTTTTACTTCTTATATTAAATATTTGTATCAAATTTGCAAATAAATTCAGAGCAAATTCATAAATACGGTGATATGTATAATACTGAGATTGGCTACTACACACACACATAATGCAGCTCATAAAAACATTTGTTAAGAAGCCAGCGGTGGATAGAGAGAAAATGAAATGTTCTCTTCGGCTCTTCTGTGGTATTTGGGATCTGGTAACGTTCTCTTTGCAGTCATCCATGTAGGCAAAGACAAGGAATTATAGCTTCACTGAGCTCCAGTGGAAAATAAACATATTTTCAGCACTGTTAGTACACATCTGGAGATCACAATGATCTTGTATGTAAATGTCAGTTTTATTTTAGTTCTGTCACCATAACCTTGTGTTTTGAAACAGATGGTTGTGGTTTGTATGTTTGTGTATGTTCATGAAAACAGAGGAACATCATTTCAACCAATCAGCCGTAGTTGCTAGTAGATTAAAAATGTATACGCAAGTAAAATACAATAAAAATCTAGTTAAAAATAATCCAAGCTTGTTTTCCACTTTCCTTTTTACTAAATAAACACAAGGAGTGATGATATTTAGGTAACGCTTTACTTTAAGGACCAATTCTCACTATTACCTAGTTGCTTATTGGTATTTATAAAGCACATATTAATGCCTTATTCTGCATGACCATATTTTAGATCCCTTAATCCTACCCTATACCTAAACTTACCAACTACTATGTAGTTTGTTTACTATAACCATCCTAGAAATTTTTATTTTAAGACATCCACAAAAAAAAAAAAAAATCCTCATTTGGATTGGATAAAAGTATCTACTAAATGACGAAATGTAAATGTAAAAATCCACACAGACCTCTCTAAAAACTTTGTGTGTGTGTGTGTGTTTTGAATCATGTTTTCATTGAACTGGACAGTCTGATTGACAGGATTGAATTAAATTGATCAACTCTGATGCCATTTTTGATGCTATTAAGCATCTCATGATTGGCAGCTCTCATACTTAAAAGAATTGATTGTGAACTAGTGTGATGAATACATTGCAAATATACAAGGACACTTATGGAAGTATATTTCTGCTTTTTACATCTCACAATTTTGAGTTTCTCTCAAAATTGGGAGATATAAACTTGCAATTCTGAGAGAAAAAAGTAGGAATTGCGAGTTTATAACTTGCAATTGCAACACTCTAAAAAATGCTGGGTTAAATACAACCGAGTGCTGGGTAAAATATGGACAAACCCAGCGATTGGGTTGTTTTTGACCCAGCGGTTGGTTTACTGCCCAGATGGTTGGGTTAAACATTTAACCCTACTGTTGGTTGAAAACAACCCAATCGCTGGGTTTGTCCATATTTAACCCAGCATTTTTTAGAGTGAAGATATGAACTCGCTAGTCCGAATTGTGAGAGAGAAAAAAGTCATAATTGTGAGATCAGAATTCTAAGGAAAAAGTCTGAATTACAAAATGTAAACTCAGAATTCCAAATAAATAGTCATAATTGTGAGATGCAGAGTCAGAATTCTAAGAAAAACGTTGTAAAAGGTAAACCTGTAGTTACAAGCTTATAACTCACAGTTGCAAGAAAAAAGTCTGAATTGTGAGGACAAAAGGCTGAATTGGGAGATTAAAAAGTTGCAGTCGCCTTTTTAAAACTTTGCATAGTGGAAATAAACTTCCATAGACAGTCCATAAAACTCTCTTGACTGTCATCATCTTTTCCACTTTTAAACATGACGCATACAGTAAGCTTGACTTTGATGTTTTTAGCCATGTTAGCAAATGTTTAGATTCTATGAAACATCCATCAGAGGGATGGCATAGCTCTCTGATCCGGCACAGGGCTTCAAAACAGGAAGTGGGGGTCTTTACGAGCCCTTGTAAAAACAGCTAACAGCTCGCTGCAGATTCTGGTTGCCGGGGTGAGACCTGCTGGAATGCTGCTTCATCATAATGCGGTGGGCTGCGGTCAGCGTGGAGCTTCACATACCAGTGAAACTAATGTCAGCTCAGCTTCACCAGCAAGGTTTACTGTGTGTCCATAAAGATTTACACGCTCATTTAAATGGGTTTAGATACTCACTGCTGTGGCCAATTATAGAGGGAGATAATTATAAGACTGTTAAGTGTCACAGTTAATATACTTGAAATTAATCTCTGTATACTGAGAAAATGTTAATAATCATCTCGGGAATGTTTAGAGAGAGAGACAAGAATCAGTTTAACTATATTTACAGCCTTACACTGTGGTGTGAATTCAATTTTAGAATGTTAGAACACCGCAAATATTTCTAAAGTCAGTCCAAAACAAATTCCTTCAAGGAACAGTTTACCCAAAAATGAAAATTTACTCACCATCAGGCCTTCAAAAATGTAGATGAGTTTGTTGCTTCATCAGATTTGGAGAAATGTAGCATTCCATCACTTGCTCACCAGTGGATCCTCTGCAGTGAATGGGTGCCGTCAGAATGAGAGTCCAAACAGCTGATAAAAACATCACAATAATCCACAAGTAATCCACACCACTCCAGTCCATCAATTAACGTCATCATTAAGATACTTTTAACTTCAAAACGTTGCTTCCAGGTAAAATATCATAGTCCATAATCTGTTTTCTCCAGTGAAATATTTGACTTAAACAGGAGAGAAATATGCACAGATCAAGCACCGTTACAAGCCAAAACAGTCCAAAAAAGTTCTAAACAAATATTTAGCTGGATTCTGATTTGAGAGTACAACACGGCATTAATTCGCTTTTTAAGGAAAACCCATTGCATTTAATGTACACATTTGCATTTGATCAGTTCTTGCTTTCCCTTGGAATCGAACCCATGATCTTGGCATTGCTAGCGCCATATTTAAAATCACTGTGCAGATTTTCTCTTAAAATCGGTGCAGGAAATGTGGAAAAAAATTACTCATGAAACAATTATCTTTGATGTCTTTCCATGGTTTGGACGTGCGTAAACACTAAAGATGCATTTGCACAGAAGTAAGTAAATACACAACTTGTCGAGTGATCAAAAAATGTTATTCAAAATAGTACTGGCAGGATCTGCAGGCCAAAAGTATGTGAACACCCCTTCTAATTAACGGGTTAGAATATTCCAGCAATCCAGATCCTAAATCTTAATGCTACACTGTGCAATGACATTGTGGGCTTCCAAATCTGTAGAAACGGTTTAGAAAAGAGTATTTTCTGTACGTTAAAAAAAAAAAAGGTACAAAAGCTTAAGGCACATATTTCTACCTTATTTACCCCTAAATGGTAATGGAGTCTGATTCACTGTTCCAATTCATCACAAAAGGTGTTCAGTGTAAGAATGGCAAATGTGATGTTTAAGTTCAGTTTAAGTTCATCACGTAGTCACACACACAAATGCACTTCCCTCAAGTTCAGTGAAATCACTCTCTCTCTCTGCATGAATATTTGAACGTTCAACCTGTTGTTAAACACAGTCTCTCTTTCAGCTATGGTTTGATAGTTAATCATTCAGCAGCATGTTCGTAAGAGAGATTCAATGATCCATTATTATCTCGACACACCGAACAAAGAGACTACAGTTCAACAGAGCCAGTGTTCCCTGCATCTGCAGAAACACCAGCACGCATTCTGTGTGAACACTAGGCAATTAGAGAACATGTATATACTACTGTATAAAAGATTTTCAAGATATACAGTATATATTTTTTGTCAAATACACCGTTATATACAGAATACCACTTGCAGTAAAATGTACTCAGAGTGTACATTCAATATTTAAATATTAGATTAAGATAAAATTGTAATTAAAATATGCAAAAACAGTAAGTGGCAGATAAAAAAGTAAGAAAATAAATAGTAGGCTATAGTAAATGTGCAAAACGAGGAGAACAAAATTTGCAATCAATACTTTTATTCAGCAAGGATGCATTAAATTGATCAAAAGTAACAATAAAATCATATTAAATCATGTTAGTAACATGCTAAGACATATTAAAACATGTTAACATGTTAATTCATGCTAGCAACATGCTAACAATGCTAACAATGTGTTAAACATGCTAACAACATGCTAAGCCATGTTAGCAATATGTTAAAATGTGTTAATAGTGTTCATTCATGCTAGCAATGTGCTAATAATGTTAAATATGTGTTAAAACATGCTAGCAATATGCTAATCATGGCAACAATCCGTTAAAACATGTTAACAACATGCTAAGCCATGTTAGCAATATGTTAAAATGTGTTAATAGCATGTTAATTCATGCTAGCAATGTGCTAATAATGTTAACAATGTGCTCAAACATGCAAGCAAAAAGCTAATCATGTCAACAATGCGTTAAAACATGCTATCAACACGTTAAGACATGTTAGCTATATGTAACAACATGTTAATTCATGCTAGCAATGTAATAATAATGCTAACAATGTGCTAAAACATGTTAGCAACATGTTAAACCATGCTAGAAACACATTAAATAATGCTAGAAACTTGCTAATTCATACTAACAATGTGCTAAAACATGTTAACAACATACTAATCATGCTAAAACTTGTTAAAACATGCTAATCATGCTAAAAAAACGTTAGCAACATGTTAAAACATGCTATAGACGCATTAAATAATGCTAGAAACTTGCTAATTCATGCTAACAATGTGCCAAAACATGTTAGCAACATACTAATCATGCTAAAACTTGTTAAAATGTGCTAATCATGCTAAAACAGGTAAGCAACATGTTAAAACATGCTAGAAACACATTAAATCATGTTAGCAACATGCTAATTCATGCCAGCAATGTGATAAATCATACTAACTACATACTAACGTTACAATATGTTAGCAGCATGCTAAAACATGTAACGGCATGTTAAATTGTGTTAGCAACTTGCTTAAAAATGTTAGTAATCTGCTAGAACATTTTAGTAGCATGTTAAAATGATTAATTTGCTTCGAGTAAAATCTTTAAAATTCAAGCTTTTCAAAGTTATTTCAAACTTTCAAACAAGGCCTTGTCAAGCCAACATCAAAGTTTGTTTACAAACTTTACTCATCTAATTTTAAGTTGTAATACTATTTCACAATATTACTGATTTTAGTGCATTTTTGATCAAATAAATGCAGTCTTGGTGTAAAATATTTAAAAAATCTTACCTACCCCAACTTTTGAACATAATTGTGTAGTGATGTATTTAATATTCACAAAGTGGTCAAAATATGAACACATCAAACACCTTTGTTTCTCTAGATTATGACATATCACGTCTGAACTCTTCACTGCCGGATCAGTTCAGTCTTATCCTCACATATTTAAACTTTTGCAGAACTTGTGATGAATAAGTGATGAATAATTCTTGCGTTGTTTATAATAGTCTTGAATAATGTTGCATTGCTTATAATAGTCTATATTGCAAAAGATTGTGTTGCATGTGCATTTTCTGCACAACCGAGCATGCAACTTGCAGCAAAAATAGGCTCCGCTGCAGAACTCTGCCTGCAGTGCTGCTTCTGCTACGCTGCGCCGCGCTGCTGAAGTCTAGTAGCACAGCACCTTCACTTAGTGCCGCAGATGTGAGATATTGTAAAGGGGATTTCCTCTGTCAGTAAACATGTCCCACTCACTCTCTTTTTGAGTGACTGTGTGTGTTCAACTTGATGATTTGCATCACTCAATTTGTCTGTCATTCATCCTCCCTCTCTTTCTTTTTCTCTATCTGAGGGTGTATTTGCATGATTTGACTCAGTCATAGTGTGCACACTAAAGTGGCAGTGGCAATGGGGAAGTTTCTTGAGTTGTGCATGTTGGTTGCCAGCCTGCGCTTACTGTGGGTGAGCACTGTGTGTGTGTGAGAGAGAAAGACAGAGGGCTATGAGGAAGTGACACATAGAGACGCTCTAAAATAACATGCTCATGTGATGCCCATAAGTTTCAGCTCTTGTGCCATGACTGAAACAGGCAAGTCTGAAATTAGCAACTTTATGAAATGGTTTCCAAATATAAAACGTATAAAATTCCATAGTACACCGCACACACACTTGTGCAATCACCTCAGAAAGGCAGAGCTTTTAAAACTGGCATAATATGAGTCATTCTCGTGTCTGTTTCACATGATGTAAAACACAATGTCTGATTCATAAAATTGTTTAACTTACAGCCTTTTGTACTGTTTTAAGGAAAAGGGTTGTTTAACACAAAATAATATGGTAGAGGACTTAATTTTATATTTTGGGAATCGGTTGCATTGTGAAAAGTGGACAATTACGTATATGATATATAAAATGCGGTCAAGTGGGGTTGAAAAATAAGGATTTGAGAAGTCAGGCAAAAAGTAAAGTTGTTTTAGAGGTGAGACAGGTTAAAACACTACCAAAATTTTGGGATGATTTGTTATTATTATTTTTGTTTTATTTGAAAAGAAACTATTACTTTTATTCAGCAAGGATACATTAGATTGATCAAAAGTGACACTGGAGTAATGATGCTGAAAATTCAGCTTTGTCATCACAGAAATTAAATATAATACATTTTAAAATATATACAAACAGAATATATATATATATATATATATATATATAATTGTAATAATGCTTCACAATTCTACTGTTTTTACTGTATTTTAATCAATTAAATGCAGCATTGGTGAGCATAAGAGGCTTCATTTAATAACATTTAAAAAACCTCACTGTCGCCAAACCTTTGAACGGTAGTAATGGTAATGAATGATTACAAATACAGGATAACCTGCACTTATAAATTGTTCACAATACAACCTCAAATATTAAGAGTGTAAAAAGTGTAAGGTCAGTTTTGATTTCATGCTGAATATAAATAACTTCATGGTTTCTGCTCTTTATTTAGCTGCAATGGAATGGCAAAAGTGTGTATATATCACATGTGACATCATACAATAATCACAATGCAATATACACTGTACTAGGACACACACACACACATACACACATAGATTTGGGGAAAAGCAGGATTAGGACACTTCGGTGGTTGTTTTCTCTTGTGGAGGCACAGTTAGTCTCATGACCAATCAGAACGCTCGATTCCTCCGCTGTTTACATTGTGTCCTCTATGACATCGCCAGAGCCGCTCACATACCTGTGCTGTCATTGGCTGGTTATGCTGAATCTGCTGACCAGCTGCAAAGATCACAGCCGGTGACATCATCAGCTGGAGCTCAACCACACACACACGCACGCACGCACACACACACACACACACACACACACACACACACACAGGGTTAAAGTGTTAGATACACCACACACCCAAAATCTACTTGTGTGAATTCTTAAAGCAACCGTTCACTTCAAAATGAAATGTGTATGTTTGTCATCCAAACCTGTATGACTTTTTTCTTCCATTACACACAAAATATGATAGACCTCAGAATATATAGAGTGCTGCTTTTAAATGGGGACAAAAATGACAAAACGCACCATAAATATAGTTTTTTGAAATCATACGATAGCTTTTTAGTATGATGAACAGGGCAAACTTAAGTCGTCATTCACTGAAAATCTTCCCCTCTGCCAAAGATTTCAAATATCACTTGCTGTCATGTTCAGTTCGAACACAGCTTGACAATTGAATTTGGAGAGTGATAGAAGAGGTTAGAGAGGGCATTTGATGTCAGGGTTTGTTTTATAAGTTCTGTTCTCTCTTAAAACATTGATGAAAGTAAATGTCAATTCCTCATTTTAATCTCTGCTTTAGAGACAGATTAAACTGTTTCTAAATTACTGTCTGTGTTCCAGATGGACTCCTCTGACAGTTCAACTTCCCCTTTCTTTCCTTGCAGTATCACATTGTCTTTCTGTCTGTCTAGATAGTTCTTCTTTCTGTATTAGCAAATACGCTCAAGTTTATATATACAGTGGGTACGGAAAGTATTCAGACCCCCTTCAATTTTATTCAGCATGGATGCATTAAATTGTTTAAAGGTGACAGTAAATACATTTATAATATTTCAAAATCTTTCTTTTTCAAATAAATTCTGTTCTTTTAAACTTTCTATTCATCAAAGAATAGAGTAATGATGCTGAAAATTCAGCTTTGCATCACAGAAATAAATTACATTTTAAAATACATTGGAAATAGAAGACTGTTTGTAGTGTATTTTGATCAAATAAATGCAGCCCTAAATGCAGAAAATCTTACCAACCCCAAACTTTCGAAAGATATTGCCATCATTTAATTCGATTTGTAGCACAGTGCATTGTTTCACACATTTTTAAATAACATCTGTGGTATTTTTTAATTACTGCTCTATGTAGGCATGTTATATATGTTATATGTGCTCCGTTGAATGCAGTTTCCTTTAAAAACTCATTATTTATCAACTGAGTTTTTACAAGATTTTAAAAAAATTTCCCCGGTTTTCTCGATGATATGCCTCTGGTGAAATAGCCTGCAGCGCTTCAGAGGACACTCAGCAAGACAGGCTCTGTGTGAAATAACCCAGAGCGTCTCAGTGCCAGCGGCTCATCACTATCACATCTAAACTAGTGAATGCTTTATATGCTTCATTGTATGGTAAAATACAGTGTTGTTTTGTATCTGAGTTGTAAACACTCTGTGTGTTGTACCTGTTTGTGTGGTTCAGTTGTGATAGTGGTGCAGGTGTTTCAGAGCGACGCTTTCACACGCTGATACAACACTTGGCTGATACCTTGTGACAGCACGGCCCTGTTACCCTCAGCAAGGAATTCATGTCAATAAATAATGTTCAGTCATTTTTAAAACATGGATGTGTCATTGCACCAAAAGCTGAAGTTTGAGAGCGGCCTGCGTCAGCCTGGAGGCTTCAGGCACTAAACGAAATAGGTCTTTGAGCCTTTGCCAAGAAAAACTGGCATTTTTTCGTGGTCGCTTTCACTTCTTCCTTCTGTTTTATGCTGATACAGCCACCCCAAAAAGTATTTAAAGGGTCTCATTTTGAACAGCATAAATTTTCTCATTTAACAAATTATTTTTGCAACAAATTAAATTAATGCAATAAACTAAATTGTTTTCCACTGAAAATTTCCATAGCTCTCATTCACAGTCATGTTCAATTTAGAATAAATTCATTAAATTAATTAAGTAAATGTAAAATGTATTTTCTAATGCTATGACATTCATATATTTTAAGGTTGGTGATGTTATATAATACATTATTTAAAATAATATATATATAAAAAAAAAAAATATATATATATGTATATATATACACACACACACACACATATATATACTGTATATACAGGTGCATCTCAATGAATTGGTGGGTTTTTGTTAAATGTGAGCCAAAATCATCACAATTAAAAGAACCAGAGACTTAAACTACTTCAGTCTGTGTGCATTGAATTTATTTAATACACGAGTTTCACAATTTGAGTTGAATTACTGAAATAAATGAACTTTTCAATGACATTCTAATTTATTGAGATGCACCTGTATATACTGTATATATATATGTATGTGTGTGTGTATATATATATATATATAATTTTTTCTTTTAATATAACATGCTATCTAATGCAGCGACATTCATATAATTTAAAGCGTGGTCATTATAATTAGAAATTAATTGAATGAAAATAAATTACTGTAAATAAATGCCAGTTGTTTATAGTATTATCTGTTGCAATGATATTCATACATTTTTAATGGGTTTTGTTCAATTTGTAATTAATTAATAAAATAAAAGTCAATTGTTTTATAGTGTGTTACCTATGACATTCATACATTTTTAAGTGTGGTCAAATTAAATTAAATTAAATTAAATTCCTTTTTAAAATAATGTGTTATCTAATGCAATGATATTCATACAACTGTAAGTGTCCATCCCTGTTTGGGATCATTTTACAGTTTTTGCTTTCCCTGAACATGATAATGACAAATGAATGGAGGTGAGTCTGAAACATGGCAGGAGCAGGGGATTGTATATTTTATCAGTCAGTGTGTCTGTGGCGCTGATAATGTTTTCAGCAAGCAGCAGAGGGAATGATGGAGGAGCTGCAGG
>NW_015557379.1:1357089-1357288 GCF_001515605.1 Sinocyclocheilus anshuiensis | reverse complement strand
CTGCAGGAATGCAGGACTGTGCTGGTGGAGCTCTGCTGTGTTTATGTGGCTGTCGATATCAGTGACTCTAGAGATAAACGCAGTATAGTCTGTCGACCACAGCCACAACAGGAACTGATGAGAATGCCACACACACACACACACACACACACACACAAATGCATATACATACTAACCACATATAGTGTGAGTGTCTCTA
>NW_015557379.1:1344187-1356595 GCF_001515605.1 Sinocyclocheilus anshuiensis | reverse complement strand
ACACACACACACACACACACACACTCACTCACTCACTCACTCTCTGAGCAGCTGCCACACTAATGTTGCTTTTCAAGCTATTCGTCAAGTAGTTAAACTATAGTCATACTACACTAAGGCTAGGGGGTAATATCTTTAAATATATGACTGTTTACATTAATTTTAATACAATATTAATACTTTTAATGACCAAGGATGCATTAAATTGATCAAAAGTTACAGTAAAGACATTTATAATGTTACAAAATAAATTATGGTTAAATTAATTAACATTAATAAGAATGCTTTCAACATTAACAAGACATGTTTCTTGAGCAGCAAATCATCATATTAGAATGATTTCTGAAGGATCATGTGACCCTGAAGACTGGAGTAATGATGCTGAAAATTCAGCTTTGCGTCTCAGTAATAAATTACATTTTAAAAATATATTAAAACAGTTATTTGAAATTAAAATGTTTCACAATTTTATACTGTATTTTTGATCAAATAAATACAGCCTTTGTATGTATAAGAGACTTCTTTCAAAAACATGTAAAATCATAACTTTTGAGCACTAATGTGTATCAGTATATATAATTATCATGAAGCATATTACCAGAGCAGAATTTTCTGACAACAAACAACACAGACCTCAGATTGCACTTTAAATTCAATACATTCAGAAGCAATTGGGATTTTGATTAATTTCAGAGACAAAAAATTTAGTTTTTAGTCTCTGATTCTTTTGACCAAAGAGTCATACAGATTCTTTCAATATTGCACCTATATAAATAAATCAATACATTCTCACCTAATGCATCTAATAAAACTAGAGTCATCCTAATTTATAAAATAAAGTTGAAAACAGTAGCAAACAGCAAGATTTGCCAAACTAATTCACTACAAAAAGATGTAAAATGGCTCAAAGGGTTGAAAGTTCTGTTATTCATTACATGAACCATCCAGATGAATCACTAAAATGATTCAGTGAGAAAAAGGAGGAGAGTTTAAAAGAGTGTATTTGATTATTGTTCCAGTTCACTCATCTGCGTGCACATTATCATGTGACATAAAAACAGCATTTTTGTCTCTCTAGCATACTGGACAACCGTCACGTGTCGCTACTTCAGGTTAGTCACTCTCCAACACGGTGCCTCACTCACACAAGAGCTTTACCAGATTTATTCGCCTCATCCCATGTTGTCATAATGTGTCATAAACTGTGACAGATTCATGTTCAGAAGGTCTGAACTGCACACACACACACACATACCAAAGGACACAGATACTTCTGCTTTTTCTTTCAGATGTGTTTATGCTGAATCGCTGTTCCTTAAACACACACACTCAAGTGAACTGCAGACTTTACCAGGCCTTACATGGTTCTCAGTGTGATCCTGAGCTGTTAAGTGTTTTCACTCCATTACAACAAGGACTTTTCCTGAATAGCTCAACTATCGAGGTTCTTTTATTCAGAATCATCTCCTTATCTGTCATTAAAAACCTTTCATTACTCTAAGTATTTTCCTTCCCTTTAGTCAATAATGGACCTAGTTATAAGTGCGTATAAAGTATCCCATAATGCAATGCATTCTGCTTTATTTGCAAGTGTGACAAATGTTTTCTGAACAGTTTTTATTGATATCAAATTCAGTTCACGTTTATTTGTATAGCACTTTTCACAATATATATATATATATATACACGTTTCAAAGCAGTCTTGTAGAAAAAGCTTTACAGAAAATGCAAAATAATAATGAAATTATATATATATATATATATATATATATATATATAAAATCATGTGTAAATAATGTTTTGTCACACTTTAAAGAAGTACACTTGTTTTGATGTGTTGACTAACATTCTAAAGCACATGTAAAATACTTGATAATCTAACTATAGATAAACTGTGTGTTATTTGATATTACATTTAAATTTAATATATTTTAAATGTACTAAAATGCAACTTAATTACTGCAAATGTGCAATTATAAATATATTTTAATTCATAAAATTAAAATATATTTTTAGTTTTAAATGCTTATCATTCAGCAGTTCACTTTAATCATTTCAAAGACAACAGAAGTAATTATGAAATTACATATAAATATGTACATAAATCCTATACTGAAGAGGGTCAAAAAAAAGCTTTCTTAAGTTCAACTAATTGCATTTAATATAAAATACTATGGGAAAAAATACTATGGAAGTCAATGGTTACTGTCAGCTCTCTGGTTACTAACATTCTTCAAAATATCCTCTTTTGTGTTTCAATAGAAGAAAGAAACCCAGGTTTGGAACAACATGATGGTAAGTAAAAGATGACAGAATTTTCATTTTTGGGTAAACCATTCTTTTTTTAAAGTATTATTTCTGTAACAAGTACTCGTTTTAAAAGTATGCTAATTCTGTTCCACAAGGGTATGCACTGTATACTCTGCAGTATTCAGTAAGTATGAAGTTAGTTTTCCATTCTGAACACAGCCACGGTCGTCTTCTCTCTATCTCTCCCTCTTTGATGCTCTTTGCATGTTTGTCTTCAGACTTCATGATTGCATCCACTCCCCCCGGCGCTCCTCAAATCCCTCCACACTTTAACAGAAATGCCCTGCTGCAGTAAATCACTCAATACACAGCCAAGCTCGCTCTGTGCCAGTGTGTGTGTGTGTGTGTGTGTGTGTGTGTGTGTGTGTATTGATGTAGAATTCTTGATGAGGCGATCCCAGTCCCTCACCGCATGGAAACTAGTTTCACCACTGACGCCATTATTTAGCCATTATTTAGCCATTATTTCAACATGCAGCTTGAGAATTAAACAATCCCTGTTTTTTCTCGTCTTCATGAACATTTAGATTTAGAAGGTCTTATTTTTTTCCTCGTGTAATAAAAAGCACATGAGAACTGCACAACACCTTACACCTGTTGTTAAATAAATAGTTATTTCATTTATTCACCCAACCTCACGTCATTATAAACTTTTATGACCTATTTTTGTTCTGTGTAACTTAAAAGAAGATATTCTCAAGAATGTTGGTAACCAAATGGTTTTGGGTCCCATTGACTTCCATTGTATGTTCCATTTGTTTTTTTACAAACATGCAGCTTTTCACTTCACAAGATGTTAATGGATGGACTGGAGTGGTGTGGATTACTTGTGGATTATTGTGATGTTTTTATCAACTGTTTGGACTCTCATTCTGACGGCACCCATTCAGTGCACAAGAATCCATTGTGCAACACGTGATGTAATGCTACATTTCTCCAAGTCTGTTCTGATGAAGAAACAAGCTCATCTAAATATTGGATGGTCTGAGAGTGAGTACATTTTCAACAAATTCTAATTTTTGAGTGAACTATTTCACGCAGTCAATCAAACCATATTTTACACTTTCTTTTACCAGGTGTAAACAGAGACTTAGTATGTAGCTGCCTGAGCAGACAGACAGTGTACCTGATGTCATTACCTGTTTCTGAATTGAGTTAGTACCAGAGTAAGATTAGGTACTGGACCGGCCCCAGAAGGTCCCATCTGCCTCCTCCTGGTGCAGCACACATCGACAGCTGTTCACCGCTCACAGCACCGCTTGCTGATGTCCAGAGAGCCAAAACATATCACTGTCTGAACATCTACATTAATTAAAGATAGTGTATTTTTAGTTTATTTATTATATATTATTTATATATATTGTAATTCTTATAATGATTTAACAATTGTTATAAAGTATATTTATTGATATAAAATGAATGTATATATAAAATATTTGTACACAATATTTGAAATATGCATTCATTGTATGACTATATAAAACATTTAATATACTAATATATAATTCATATAAAATATTTAGATAAAATTTATTTATAAATAAATTATACATAGTTTATAATACTTGCCACGGCTGCATTGTTTTAAGCAAAAATGCAGTAAATACAGTACTATTGTGAAATTCATTACATGAAATATTAAAACTACTTTCTATTATGAATATATTTTAAAATGTCATTTATTCCTGTGATGCAAAGCTAAATTTTCAGCATCAGCATCATTACTCAAGAAACATTTCTTATTATTATCAATGTTGAAAACAGTTGTGCTGCTCAATTTTTATTTAATTTTATTTATTGAAACTTCATTTCCTATTTTTTTTCACGATTCTTTGATGAATAGTTCAAAAGAATAGCATTAAAGGTGGGGTATGTATTTTTTTCAAAAACGCTTTAGAAAACTGAGTCGGGCCGAGTACCAAAAACAAACTTGTAGCCAATCAGCAGTAAGGGGTGTGTCTACTCATGATGATGCGAAGGAGAGAGCGCTCAGTGCACAGGACGGACATTACCCGAGCCGAGCTACGACGGAAAGATAGAGATGGCAGATAGAAAACAAAAGAGGAAAACGTCTATAAAAGAATATAACGGAATAAAAGAAGGCTTACAATAAGGTAAGAAGTAGGACCCGTGTAAATATCGGATCAGCTTTCCAGCGCTGGAGAGAACTCAATGTGCGGAAGGCCTGCGATCAGATGCCGAGGTTGCTTTGTTTCTTCTCGATAGGTGAGTAACACCGTGTCTACTCTGCAACAGCTAACTTGCCGCAACAGCTAAAGTCTGTCTACACTGGACAGACATAGCGACCGATGAAAATCATTTGAAATTTGTGTCAGTACGTCATAAATAGAATGCGGCAACAGTTTTCTGTCGGGGATCTGTTGTTGTGCGCCGCACCGCATCCAGTGTAGACAGCATCACTGATTATAATGAGTTCTATAGTATTTTGTTGCGCCGCTCGCGTCCGGTGTAGAAACGGTGTAACATTGGTTTTGCTTTGTTTCACAGAACTAATCGTTGCCTGGGTTGCGTACGTATGTGTGGGGAGCAGAGCTATCAAAATAGGGGCGAGACCCTTTTGGGGTAGGGGCGTGTTTGTTTTGGTGAGTTGAAATATCAACATTGGCTACCAGAAATCACTTACCCCACCTTTAATTTGAAATAGAAATATTTTGTAAGATTACAAATGTCTTTACTGTCACTTTTGATTAATTTAATGCATGCTTGATGAATAAAAGTATTAATTTCATTCTTTTTTTTTTTTTTAATGATAGTGTCTAAAAATGAACAGCAGCATATATAAAACTGCTTAATATATAACTAAACGCTCATGGTAGATCTGCCTGGAAAAGTTTATACATCACAGTTAAATAATACATTGTCACTAAATCCATTTCTCTTTACAGCGACTCCGTGACCTCCAGCAATAAAACTGATGTAAGCGTAAATGAGAAGAAAGCGAGAAAAGGAAAGAGTCTGTCAGCACCCACTCAGTGTTTATTCCTCATCATTCAACACCATCAGAAACACCACAGCAGCTCTGGGTGAGTATCAGTATTATAATGGAGCCATTATTCTTCCTACAGATCAATAAAAGATTCATCATGAGATACAAGCTAATCACAGCACTTCTACAGCCTCCTTTAGCCATAAATAAAGAGATTGCTACCCACAAATACACAAATTACACACACACATGAGACCCTAGAGTCCTCTCTTTTCTTCTTCAGTGTCAAATGGATGAACCCCATGTGGGCAGTATTGGTTCTGTATCCCACAATGCATCAGTTTTAACCGCCTACAGTTAGACAGTAAGTGGCCATCCAAACCTTCCTGTGGGATACTACAGGCATCCATGTGGTCAATACACCTCTATATAGCCCACATCCTCCCCTCCTGATGGTCGAGTTAATCAAGCAGATCAAGAGAGATGACAGTTTGAGACAGTCTGACAAATGTGGAGGCAAGATCTCCTGGGAGAAATAGCTTCATAAAGGATCTATTGTTTTATTTCCACCTCATTCATGAACAACACGCCCTGTTCTCTCAGTTTTGCTCATGAAGACGTCTGATGAGATGTCTGTCTCATTCAGCATCACTCGTTCAGGCTAAAAACACAGACTTGTTGACTGAAAGCACATATTCTTCAAGTAAGGCTGTCCAATCATGAACAGCTCCTTCACAGTGCACTGTGTAATGCTACTTTTACTTTTAATGTTAAAGTCGGTCTAAGGCAAGAAAAAGGCACCAAGGTAGTCTCATTTGGCAGCATTTAGGAGTCCTTCTTATGATACATTACAAACTTTGAAAGCCCATTGCTGTCACATAAGAAAAACAAACATGCTTTGGCAAATCATGCCATCCAATGTCTAAAGTATGAGATTTTTAAAAATCGTAAATATAACAAAAACAGTCATTATTATGACATAAAAAAGTCCAGCTTTTTCATAATTATGACTTTTAAAGGTTGAAATTTTGAGAGACTGAGTCATTATTATGAGATAAAAAGTTGAAATTATGACAATTCTAATTATGACATAAAAAGGTAAAAACTTTGACATAATTATGACTTTTATCTCATAATTTTGATTTATGTCACCAGTGCAGTTTAATTATCACATATTTGACTTCATCTCAAATATGACTTACGTTAGAATAATATGAATATGTTAGACTTTTTATCTCATAATTTAAATTTTATCTAATAATTTTGACATTATCTCATATTTGACTTCATCTCAAATATGACTTATGTCATAATTATGCTTTTTATCTTATAATGTTGACTTTTTATTGCCATACATGTGGCTTAATTATATCTTAATTATGATTTTATCTCTTAATTTTGACTTTCATCTCATAAATCTGACTTAAACTCATAAATAATGACTTAATCATTTTTATAATTATGACTTAGTATATAATTTTAACGTTTCATTTTATAAACATTACTTTCTCAGAATTTCAACCTTTTATCCCATAAATGTGTAGTATATGATCATTTTACATTTCATTGTATAAATATGACAATCCTATGTCATAATAATATGATTTTCTAAATGAATGAATACGAGTATATATGAATATGAACGAGAAAGTATTAAAATAAATGAAAAAAAAAAAAAGTTTTTTGGTCTTTTCTTAACAATGAGTGGTAACTACACACTGTCACGGTATAAAAATAGGAAATATATGTATCCCAAAATGACTCCTTTTGTGTTCCACAGGGGGGGGGAAATATAAATAACGATATGCAGGTTTGGAATGAGGAATGAAGAAATGAAGATTTCTTTGAATGATAATTTCTTTTAGATACTGCCCACACACTGACTTTTCTGTTTGCGTAACAGATGGACATGCTGCATATGTAGCGTTCTCCAGATAAGGTTCCACATACGTGCCTAATGCCGCCTTCAAAAGCATCAGGCAGTAGGCAGCTCACAGGCAGTTTTGGAGCAGAGCCTTTTGTTTTACACCTCTCTCTCTCAAACGCTCTGCCCCTCTTTCCTGTTTTTTTTTTCTTTTCAGCATCTGTTACGCCCAGAGTTTGTGTCTGCGAGGCGGCACGGTGCCAGATCTCACAGCTGCCAGAGAGAGAGAGAGAGAGAGAGAGAGAGGGGGGGAAATAAACCACCGCACAACTGGAATGCAGTCAACAGTCGGTTCCTCAGGCGTCTGTGACGTCACAATCAGACATCTGCATCGCTGCTGCGAGAAACCTTCACCCTGACCAGCCGTTCGATCTTTTCAGTGTAAACACACTGCACGTCTCCAGTCACTATATCAATATCCAAAACCCAAGAGTCCTCAAGAGTTCAAAACTCTCAAAGAAGGTAGAATATCTCCTTACTGAGCATTTATGGTAGCAACTCCAGCTGTTAGTAAGTTTAGTCCACGTTGCATCTTATTCTGGTCTTTAACCTATATATGGCTTATTTATAATTATATCTTAGCTGGCATTAAAAAAAAATTATTTTGTAGGCTGCAAATCAATTAAATAAACGTGCACTTTTACGGTTTCAGAGTGAAGTGCAGCACTGTGTATAGTATTTCAGTTTCTCAGAACGCTTGGTTCATTTACTGTGAGAGATGCTAAAACACTGTATCATGAGATAAGCGTGTAAATGAACACAGTGCCATGCTTCGCTCTAAAACCTGGCAACTTGCAAAAACAAATGCTTGATGGTTTAACGTTTGAAAAGGAAGAAATTAAGATGTAGATATTAGTACAGTTATGTTAGAGTTGTACTATAAAATAAAATAATTTGTATTAAATACTTGATTTTTTACAGTACAATATAATTATTACAGTACATTTATTTAGTTTAATATATAATAATTATCAAAATGTTATTTTTTCATTTTATAAATATGACCAAATTTAGACTATTATCTTATAATTTCAACTTTCTGTCATGGTTTTGACTTTTATCTCATAAGTATTATATGTATGTCATAAATTCAACGTTTCATGTAAATTAATAATTTAACAAAGCATGTTTTTTTTCTTATGTGGCACAGTGCAACACCTCATTCTGAAACCTGGCAAACTGCCAAAATAAGTGCTTGATGGTTTGACGTGAATATTAGTACATTAATTAACATTACTAAAATATATTATTTGTATTAAATACTCCACTTTTTACTTTAACAGTATTAGTACAATAGTTATTTTGTTTAATATTTTATTTAATAATTATCAAAAAATCTGAATAAATATTACCATTTTATAGTCAAATGGAATTGACTAAAACAGTGGGAATGTGGCCTGTAAAAATTAAAGTGTAAAGACATTTTTTAAAACTCTGTTGACTTGAAAGGTTGAAACTTTGTTAAACCAAAGTATAATTTTACAAATTTTTACATTTTTTATTTTCTATGTAGATGCACTCTTGAAAAAACCACCCCATTTTTTCTAGAATAATTAATTATTTCCAAAGTTATTCAAGTCATCTGCTAAAAATTCCTTTATTTTTTCATATTGCAATATATATTGCAGAAAAGCAAAACATTGCAATGTCAGTTTTTTTTTCTCCAATATCGTGCAGCCCTGCGTCATCTTTAAAACTTTGCAAATCATGCCAGAGATATTTGCATCATTCCAAACGTATCTGACACAGTGTAGACAGATATCTTTCCCATACAGCCACAAGTCTTTGTAAACTTCTGTGGTGATGTACAGCGTGCGAAAAATTGAAAAGAAATCAATGGAGGAACGTATGAAGGCCACTATCTTTCTCTCCGCATCCATCTAGGGTCTGGAAGTGAAGTGTAGTGGAAAATCTTCCCTCCGTGAGCCTCCAGCGCTGTGTGTGCGGTGTGATGTTATGACAGCTCTTACAGATGTACATGCTCCACTTTTCCATACAACAACACTTCATAGTGACCACGTCCTGTCAGGCTCCATGAACTATTTTCATAAGAAAAACAAACATGCTTTGGCAAATCATGCCATCCAATGTCTAAAGTATGAGATTTTTAAAAATCGTAAATATAACAAAAACAGTCATTATTATGACATAAAAAAGTCCAGCTTTTTCATAATTATGACTTTTAAAGGTTGAAATTTTGAGAGACTGAGTCATTATTATGAGATAAAAAGTTGAAATTATGACAATTCTAATTATGACATAAAAAGGTAAAAACTTTGACATAATTATGACTTTTATCTCATAATTTTGATTTATGTCACCAGTGCAGTTTAATTATCACATATTTGACTTCATCTCAAATATGACTTACGTTAGAATAATATGAATATGTTAGACTTTTTATCTCATAATTTAAATTTTATCTAATAATTTTGACATTATCTCATATTTGACTTCATCTCAAATATGACTTATGTCATAATTATGCTTTTTATCTTATAATGTTGACTTTTTATTGCCATACATGTGGCTTAATTATATCTTAATTATGATTTTATCTCTTAATTTTGACTTTCATCTCATAAATCTGACTTAAACTCATAAATAATGACTTAATCATTTTTATAATTATGACTTAGTATATAATTTTAACGTTTCATTTTATAAACATTACTTTCTCAGAATTTCAACCTTTTATCCCATAAATGTGTAGTATATGATCATTTTACATTTCATTGTATAAATATGACAATCCTATGTCATAATAATATGATTTTCTAAATGAATGAATACGAGTATATATGAATATGAACGAGAAAGTATTAAAATAAATGAAAAAAAAAAAAAGTTTTTTGGTCTTTTCTTAACAATGAGTGGTAACTACACACTGTCACGGTATAAAAATAGGAAATATATGTATCCCAAAATGACTCCTTTTGTGTTCCACAGGGGGGGGGAAATATAAATAACGATATGCAGGTTTGGAATGAGGAATGAAGAAATGAAGATTTCTTTGAATGATAATTTCTTTTAGATACTGCCCACACACTGACTTTTCTGTTTGCGTAACAGATGGACATGCTGCATATGTAGCGTTCTCCAGATAAGGTTCCACATACGTGCCTAATGCCGCCTTCAAAAGCATCAGGCAGTAGGCAGCTCACAGGCAGTTTTGGAGCAGAGCCTTTTGTTTTACACCTCTCTCTCTCAAACGCTCTGCCCCTCTTTCCTGTTTTTTTTTTCTTTTCAGCATCTGTTACGCCCAGAGTTTGTGTCTGCGAGGCGGCACGGTGCCAGATCTCACAGCTGCCAGAGAGAGAGAGAGAGAGAGAGAGAGAGGGGGGGAAATAAACCACCGCACAACTGGAATGCAGTCAACAGTCGGTTCCTCAGGCGTCTGTGACGTCACAATCAGACATCTGCATCGCTGCTGCGAGAAACCTTCACCCTGACCAGCCGTTCGATCTTTTCAGTGTAAACACACTGCACGTCTCCAGTCACTATATCAATATCCAAAACCCAAGAGTCCTCAAGAGTTCAAAACTCTCAAAGAAGGTAGAATATCTCCTTACTGAGCATTTATGGTAGCAACTCCAGCTGTTAGTAAGTTTAGTCCACGTTGCATCTTATTCTGGTCTTTAACCTATATATGGCTTATTTATAATTATATCTTAGCTGGCATTAAAAAAAAATTATTTTGTAGGCTGCAAATCAATTAAATAAACGTGCACTTTTACGGTTTCAGAGTGAAGTGCAGCACTGTGTATAGTATTTCAGTTTCTCAGAACGCTTGGTTCATTTACTGTGAGAGATGCTAAAACACTGTATCATGAGATAAGCGTGTAAATGAACACAGTGCCATGCTTCGCTCTAAAACCTGGCAACTTGCAAAAACAAATGCTTGATGGTTTAACGTTTGAAAAGGAAGAAATTAAGATGTAGATATTAGTACAGTTATGTTAGAGTTGTACTATAAAATAAAATAATTTGTATTAAATACTTGATTTTTTACAGTACAATATAATTATTACAGTACATTTATTTAGTTTAATATATAATAATTATCAAAATGTTATTTTTTCATTTTATAAATATGACCAAATTTAGACTATTATCTTATAATTTCAACTTTCTGTCATGGTTTTGACTTTTATCTCATAAGTATTATATGTATGTCATAAATTCAACGTTTCATGTAAATTAATAATTTAACAAAGCATGTTTTTTTTCTTATGTGGCACAGTGCAACACCTCATTCTGAAACCTGGCAAACTGCCAAAATAAGTGCTTGATGGTTTGACGTGAATATTAGTACATTAATTAACATTACTAAAATATATTATTTGTATTAAATACTCCACTTTTTACTTTAACAGTATTAGTACAATAGTTATTTTGTTTAATATTTTATTTAATAATTATCAAAAAATCTGAATAAATATTACCATTTTATAGTCAAATGGAATTGACTAAAACAGTGGGAATGTGGCCTGTAAAAATTAAAGTGTAAAGACATTTTTTAAAACTCTGTTGACTTGAAAGGTTGAAACTTTGTTAAACCAAAGTATAATTTTACAAATTTTTACATTTTTTATTTTCTATGTAGATGCACTCTTGAAAAAACCACCCCATTTTTTCTAGAATAATTAATTATTTCCAAAGTTATTCAAGTCATCTGCTAAAAATTCCTTTATTTTTTCATATTGCAATATATATTGCAGAAAAGCAAAACATTGCAATGTCAGTTTTTTTTTCTCCAATATCGTGCAGCCCTGCGTCATCTTTAAAACTTTGCAAATCATGCCAGAGATATTTGCATCATTCCAAACGTATCTGACACAGTGTAGACAGATATCTTTCCCATACAGCCACAAGTCTTTGTAAACTTCTGTGGTGATGTACAGCGTGCGAAAAATTGAAAAGAAATCAATGGAGGAACGTATGAAGGCCACTATCTTTCTCTCCGCATCCATCTAGGGTCTGGAAGTGAAGTGTAGTGGAAAATCTTCCCTCCGTGAGCCTCCAGCGCTGTGTGTGCGGTGTGATGTTATGACAGCTCTTACAGATGTACATGCTCCACTTTTCCATACAACAACACTTCATAGTGACCACGTCCTGTCAGGCTCCATGAACTATTTTTATGGCTCTTTCATGGAGTTTTTGTTCCTTGTTTGACAGCCAGGGGTAACTGTGAACTGTCACTGAATAAAAACAAGAAGAGTGTATA
>NW_015557379.1:1335287-1343908 GCF_001515605.1 Sinocyclocheilus anshuiensis | reverse complement strand
AAAAAAAAAAAAAAAAAAGTCTCCTTTTGTGTTTTCTACAAAAAAAAAAAAAAAGACATGAGGGTGGAGTTATCAGAATTTTCATTTTGAATAAATTCTTCTTTTAACAGTCAAAACATTACCTATCCTGACTGCTTTTAAATAACAAAAACACATTGGTGATAAATTTACTATGATAGATTATTTCAGCCGTGGAATAAAAATATACAAATTAGCAAATTTTTATCTCACAATTCAGAATTTGGTTCTCACAATTGTGAATTTATATCTTGGAATTGCAAGTTATAAATTCGTAATTCTGAGTTTACTTCTCACAATTCTGACATTTTTATATTTACAGTTTATATTTAGTAATTTTGGCGTAATTATTTCTCCGAATTTTTAGATTACACCTCGCAATTCAGTTTTTGTGTTTCCACCATCAAGATGATCTTCACAAATTAACACAATGTTTATGCATTTTGAAACCTAAATACAATTGATAGAAGTAAAATCTGAAGTTAGGCTATAAACAAACTACATCTCAGTCGCACAACTTCAACGTCACCATCATTATGCTTCCGATGAGATGCTTTACTTAAAATCTGCAATTAGTAAAGTTTGAGTTAGAATAGTTTCAAGTATGCAATTATTAGCACGAGGCTTTAAAAGTGGACTTGTGAGTTGATGAGTGTACCTGTTCAGTGTGATGACTTTTACTGTCTCTAACTACAAGTAAAAGCTTAAGAAAGAGTATTACTATATTTTATGTCATAGAATAAAATGTGAAAATATATTGAGTTTGTGTCCACCACAGACCTTCGTGTCAGACATTTAACCAAAAAACAACAAAAAACACTGAATTTGGGACGAAGGAACCGGAAGTTCTTTTTTTTTGGATTTATGGATTCATTCCTACAGCACTCTATATAGGGCCGTAGACTCAATTCCAATAGTTTGTTGTTAGCATGTTGCTAAGCTATAGCAGAGACAAATATATTTTTATCGGTTCATTTTCAGTTCATCTGCCATCAGTGTATGTGCTTGGCACAATGCCTTATGGAATCACCTTTGCTAAGGACACGTGTTGCTGGAACAGAGCTTGGGTTTTCTTAGGCTTGATGTGTTGAACAGAAAGTACAACAGTAAATAATTGAGTGTGTGTGTAACACATTCTTTAACAAGTACAGTAATGAGTATTTCACAAATCTGTCAAGTTCCTTATCACTGCATAAACAAGCCTTACCCTTTTTCATAATAAAAAAAAATAAGTTCACAGCTGTTCAGATCCTTTATGAACACAAAGTGAAAATATCAGATAAATTTGAGTTGTTTCATATAATGAAGTATTTCAGGCCAAGCGTTGGATAAAAGTTTGATAAAATCTACGGCCATTCTAAGACAAATGTTTCTGGCATGCTGAAACTCAGCATAGCCCTGCAATAAATTTTGAGGGGGGAAATTTATTGTTGTTATGTTGAGTTTCTGGTGAACTCATATATGTAAAATGATGATAAAATAAATCGTTCATCTGTCTTGAAAGAGATTCACACAAGCAGAAACAAAGAACACAAAGGCCTTTCGTTTTGATTGTTTTATTAGCCCTCTATGGTATGTATTTTTCTAATGCGAAAATATTTTTCCCCATTCGATTTTTTTGACGCAATAAATCCAATAAGTTAAAAATGCATTCTTCACTTGTTAAAAAGGTAAATCAATAATTTTCTTAAAAATGATCATTTTAGCCTTTGATATACATTTCTTCTATGAATTGATAAACCTTATTTACTGCTCAAAAATAAAATTAAATAGTTTATTAATTCCTAAGCATTTGTTCAGAGAAACAGTAATTTGTACACTTAGTAAGTTATCATTTATTGTTCAACATTTGTTAAGAGAAACAATATCTGGAGTTATTTCACCCTACATATTTATTTAACATTAATTAATTTAAGATTAATTTAACATTTATTTCACATGAAGATAAATGTGACATTTATTGATACATAAAGCTTTGTGTTGTCCATTTATATCTACCCATATTTATTTATTTTTTTAATTTTTTTTAACATTGACATGTTCTGTCATTGCTGTTGATAAATTATAAACAAATCAAAAGTCTGATCATTTGCAGTTTTTGGTCTATTAAATATTAAAAATTACTTTCAAATATAATACTAAATGGTTATGATTCATCACTTTTTTCCCCATAAATTGCTAAAACTTTTCATAAACTTTCCAATTATTGCATGTAGAGTATGTGTTTGTGAATATCATTATCTTCACTGCATTTCTGCATCTGATTCTACTCTCGAACTAATGATGTTAGTGTTTGGAGTGAGGCCAGCGTCCAGCTCTATGCTGCAGTTTATTAAGGTCATGTATTATAATAATGAAAGTGGCCTGTGGCCATTGCTGAGGAATTTGTCATGATCATATTTCTATGTGAGGGAGTTACCTGATTGTGTAGTTGAACAAAATCAACAGCTGTATTGACCTGCACTATAATGTCTATAGAAATATTCTACTCTCATTTGAAAAGGGAAAAAGACCTGTTTAACTATAAAAAATATTAGTTGAGCTTACACTCTAAAAAAATGCTGGGTTAAAAACAACCCAATTGTGGGTTAAAAAGGGACAAACCCAGCTATTGGTTTAATTATGAGATAAAATGTCGATATTATGGCATGAAGTCATACTTCTGCCATTATGTCATAATCGTAAGATAATTCATTTAATTATGAGAAAAGCCAAAATTATGAGATCCAAAGTCAAAATTATAGTAAACTAAGTCATATTTATAAAATGAAAACTAAAAATGATCTTATACTGCCATAATTATGACAAAACTAAGTCCTATTTATGAGATGAAAAGCTGAAATTATGAGATAAAGTCATAATTATGACATTTAAGTCATCTCTTTATCAACTTCATCAATAAAAAGTATACACATAAACTCTATCCTTTAACAGGGTGAAAATTGTGATATTTATCAAGACTTAATAGCATACACTCTAAAAAATGCTGGGTTAAATACAACCCAGTGCTGGGTTAAATAGGGACAAACCCAGCCACTGGGTTGTATTTAACCCAGCATTTTTTAGAGTGTATGCTATTAAGTCTTGATAAATATCACAATTTTCACCCTGTTAAAGGATAGAGTTTATGTGTATACTTTTTATTGATGAAGTTGATAAAGAGATGACTTAAATGTCATAATTATGACTTTATCTCATAATTTCAGCTTTTCATCTCATAAATAGGACTTAGTTTTGTCATAATTATGGCAGTATAAGATCATTTTTAGTTTTCATTTTATAAATATGACTTAGTTTACTATAATTTTGACTTTGGATCTCATAATTTTGGCTTTTCTCATAATTAAATGAATTATCTTACGATTATGACATAATGGCAGAAGTATGACTTCATGCCATAATATCGACATTTTATCTCATAATTATGACTTTTCTCAAAATTAAATGAACCCGCTCATAATTATGTCTTTATGGCAAAAGCATGACGTAATGGTATAATCATGACTTTTTATCTCATAAGTTAGACTTTTCCCTCATCATTAAATGAATTATCTCTAATTACAACTTCTCATAATATCTCATAAATGACTTCATGCCATAATTTGACTTTTTTTTAACTGTTTTACATACTTTTGACTTTTAGTCTGCTAAATTACTTTTTGTCAAAATTTAATTTTCTTATATGAGCACAACTCAACCAATAAGAATGAGAGTTGAGATGAATGTGAGTTCAAACACTTTAAATGTTCACTCAAGCATTCATTCATAAGCTGAAACCGTGAAATTAAAAAAAAAAAAAAGAAAGAAAAAAGTGTTTCTGTTGTCCTCTACCCCCTGAGAATGATTTATCTGCCTGTCATGATACATATCTGGATCCCGTCCCAGACCTTTCACACACTATCATTAGCACAGATGACAGCAGGATATGTAAACACATAGGCTCTGCTCCAGAAACTAGTAGATACTTTGTCTGCAGTCTACATAAGCAGCTACTGTTCCTCCTAAAGAAGCAGCATCCTAATTCCAGCATTCCAGACAATTTCTTTAAATCGCTATTTAGTAAATTCCTCTTCTTGTCATTCAAATTCAAATTCATCTTGTGGGGATTTTGCCCAGTCCTTCTGAAAGCACATAATAATGTCACAAATTCACACGGGTATTTGAGAATTTCAGTTTTACACATCAAAAAATATATACAGATGAATCACTCAATTATGTGCCAATGATGAGTCATTAATGTTTCAGAAATATCAGAAGGGACTTATGTGTGTAATGCTGGTCATTAAACACACACGCACACACGTACGCACGCACACACGCACACACAGTGTAGGATTTACTTTAATATAATTTTCACTTGGAATTGGAAACTGCTAGTAAATGTGATGAATAATTACAGAAGAAATGGGAGGGAACACATTTGATCAAATGTGAAATTATTAAGTATAAAGACCGAAATAGCAAAGAAAAATAATAAAGAAAACCTTTTTTTAATTTCAAATAATTTGCTCTGATGAATTATTCACAATAAAACAATAAATGTAAATTTAAGAAAGTAAATAGGGTAAATTTTGATTTCATGTTGAATTCATAACATCTAAAGCATAATTTGGTCAAATTCATTTCAAACTCTGCCTTTAAATTAATCAGTTGTCAATGTAAAACTGATTCATAGATTCATTCACATCTTACAATATTTACATAACATTTCATTTTTCGCGTATTAAGATATTATATTAAAATATATTAAGTCCTAACAAATACATAACAAATGTCCAACCTGTTAAAACATACAGGATACATGTATAACATTTTAAAAGTTCATACAAAGATAACGATTTAAAAAAAGTCTTTATGCCATAACTTTGATTTATCGCAGAATTTTGACTTTTCTCATAATTAAACAAATTATCTGTCTTATCTATCTAACTTATCTAATTTTCTTATCTATTATCTACCTAGGATGCCTCCGGGGTGAGTAAAATGCAGCCTAATTTTAATTTTTGGGTGAACTAACCCTTTAAGGGTGACAAATGTGTTTTTGGGAATAAGTAAAGAAGGTCTGGGGGAAAAACAACAACTGACGTCTCCATTACTTCCTGTTAAAATCCAACGGCACACAGCTGCATGGGAAGTGTGTGTGTGATCGTCCTCGTCCTCACAGGTGCAGTGAGATCACTTCCTCTTTGCAGGGACTGTTTTCGCAGCAGCAGCCATTTCCTGTCCCAGAGAGAAATAAGGAAACCTATCCTTATCCAGCAGAGGTCAGAGGTTTGGGGTCAGAAGAGGGACCAACACACAGTTTCTTTCCTCTATGTAAGTCTATGGGATATTTGCCCATTTTATCATACACTAGTTGATAATCATAAGTCTGATAACTTAGTAAAGTACAATAAGCAGTGGGGGACGAGTTACATGCTAAAAATTGAACAGTGTTGGGGTTATGAGCAATAGTGACGCTGGCCTTAGCAATCATCTGTAATTATGCATTATGAGTGGTACGTGTCCTGTTCACACTCCAAAACTATCCAAGCTATTTGAAGTGATCTAAGCATGTAGAAATGACACACAGTCTCTGTGTTGAGCAACTGTGTAGAAGTGTGGCATGTTGAAACAGAACTCAGCAGTCCTGCCATTTCCTATCTGATTCTGTGGAAATGTGTCATCTGGCACATGACGCGATGCCCTCAGGCTCTTATCTTTATCACAGTGTGTATATTCCTTCACAGATTGTTCTCAAAGACACGCTTATCTGCAGATATTCAGGTTATCAACTGTCTGCTGGCTCCATAGCTTCCTTAACAAACTAATTGCGTCTGTGTGTTTCACCCTGATCCAGGTTCGTTGTGTTTGGATGAATGTATAGGACTGAGTCATGTGTTGAATGTTATAGAGCTATTTTGAACTAAATTTAAGCAACATTGTGAATATAGCAGTTGCATGTTTTTTTGGATGCTTTGATGTAATGTTCATTATATTATAACATCTTAAAAAGTTGATAGCAAAAACAGAGTTATAGATGGTCTTGTTTCAGTGAATCAGTTGTCAGTCAAAAGCAATGATTGACAGATTATTTCATGTTATAATCAAAAATATTAATATAAAATATATTAAAATACTGTATAAAAATAAATCTGAAATTTGAAACAATGTATTGTTGTATTGGTTTATATATGATATATATATAAGCAGATTTATAAAATTATATATATATGTTTTTTATTTATTTAACACAAATACAATTATTTTGATTAGATATTTTTAAGGACACACAGACACAATAAAAGTATTTTACATAATTTATACATAAGCTTGAATTTCAGTGTATTTTACTTCTTGCATTTAATTTTTATTATTATTATTATTATTTAACTTGTCAAAAATGGTTGAATTAAGATTTCCTTCGATTTTCAAACCAATTCAGAACAAATTCAAGATATGCAATCAGCACCATTAAAGGGTTTAGAATATTATATATTAAATATTGCATGGATATTATTGCCTTTAGCTATACTGCCCAGCCCTAATGTTGTACTTTGTTATCTGTGTGTGCTTGACTATTATGAATTAGTGTATCAGTGAACACAGGGTGCATTTCCTGCTTCATAGTCATGTGTGCCGTGTCACTTCCTGTCAGGAGAGGATTTCCTGTTAGCTGGCGGATGGTTTGGGCCTGGGCAGTGAACTGTGACAAGGACATTTACAGCTACAGCATACAATGTCTACACTTTGCTTTGAGTACTTCTGCTAAGACTGGTATGGCTATTTAGGGTTAGTGAGTAAGGACAGGAGACCTCAAATCTCACAGAGGTACATTAAAGGAGGGACCCGAGTCATATCTAGAGAGCTGGATATCAGCGAGACCTGAGGGTGGACCAACAGACAACCATATACTTTGATGGGCAAACACCTCACACTTTCCTCAGAGGTCTGTAGGTGGTTGGTGAGGCTCCTGCAGGTCTGGGAATGATGACCCTGATCTTTCATCTTAAGGAGGATGGACACACACACACACACACACACACACACACACACACACCTCTTATCCCTGCCTGTTATTTCCACTGGCATGTGTGGAACGAACAGTGGAGACAGAACGAGAATGAATGAGAGATCCAGAGACAGACAATGTGAAATAAGGCTGTTCAGGTTAGTGTCAGATCAGAATGTGTTTGTTCACACTTTACAAGCTTCCAAAAGGAGGTTTACACAGCGATGCCATAGAAGAATTTTTGATTCTCAAAAGAACCTTTCAGAGAACAGTTACTAAAACAACATATTTTTCTTAGTGTGAAGAACATTTAAAGGAAAATGTTCCCACTATAAAGAATCTTTAGTGGAATGGAAAGGCATTGATGGAAAGGTACCATCAATGCCAATAAGGAATTTATATTTTTAAGGATGTAACATCAACAAAATTAGTTTATATTCACTGATCAGCCCTTTATGAAATATTTTATTTTATTAAATTTTTTGCGAGTGGAGGGGGGTTGTTTATTATGTTTCCTAAAGATTATGACAAGCTGGATCTGACTCGTAAGTCATATATATATACTAAATATAAAACATCTAATTTTCAAAAATCAAAATTTTATCCATAAAAATATTATAAAATATGATAAAATATTTTTATTTGTGTTAATTAACTGAATGACAATATATCGATGACAATAAATAGCCTTTATTTTTTAAAGATAAGCATCAACAAAATGAGTATATATAGATTGATCAAGCCTTTGTAATGGCTGTGTGAAATATCAAGCCCTCCCCTGACCTCTGACCTGTGGGTCCTGAGGTTTGTGTGCACCTCTGATAACAGCCATCAGATAAACACACTGAATCCCAGAACCTCCACATCTCATACGAACACCACACACCAAATATCAAGTGTGCCATTGTTTTAGGGTTTAAATACTTTAATCTGCACCAGCTTAATATGCAACAATGACTATAAATAAGACTTTAGTTGCTTGATTTCCATGGAAAGTGTAAACACTGTGTCTCTATGACACTATCAAAACATTGATCTGTTTGAGTGAACAACATGAAACTGAACTCACATCCCATTTGACTTCCTTAATGTGACGTTTTTCAGAGTAAAACAATCAATGGAAAAAAGCGTGGAATGAGATGTGGTATGTCATATTTAGGTTATTGCAATATCTGTTTAAGAATCATTAACAAGTTAACTACATTTATAGCAGTGTTATTTTACTATTACTATAATAAAATATATTTATTCATATTTTGAATTAGCTTTTATTTGTATATTTGCAGTTTGCATTTTAACTTTAGTCCAAGTAATTTCATGTGCTTTTGTGATATGTAATAGCACTAGTTATAATGTTTATATTTTATTTTTAATATTTATATTTAGCTGTAACTTATTTTTATTTCAGTTTTAGTTTTAGTAAATTTAGCACAATTTGAGTTAGTTACCAAAACAACATTTTCATAAAAAAAATGTGTATTTTATTTTGTCTCACCTTTTTTAGATTTTTTTTTCATAAAAAAAAAAAAATCTTATTTATAATAGTAGAAAATATATAATAGCCCATAAAACATAAAAATATTAAAGTAATTATATAAAATCATAAAATTAT
>NW_015557379.1:1325438-1335266 GCF_001515605.1 Sinocyclocheilus anshuiensis | reverse complement strand
AAGCGCAAGTGTCTGAGAGTGCAAGTCTGAGAATGCAAGTCTGAGAGTGCAAGTGCAAGGCTGCAGCGAGACCCTCTTGCAAAAGTGCGTAAGTGCGATTCAGAGAAAACGAACATGCGCACAAAAACACATGTATACGCCTCTCTTCCAGATGTGGCATGTGATTTGGCATTTGTTTATATTTACACAGTTTACTAATGCTGCTCAAATCTGCCATTATGTACTGACACAAAAATGTATAGTGTATTTTATACAAATATAACTGATGTAAATGACAAAAACAAAGTTTAAGGCTGATGTCTCTATTCATTTTCACAAAAGCAAAGCAGCAGATGTTATAAATAAAAACAGTTAACAATGTTATTGAATAGAATATATTAAAACCGTTATTGCACGATATAGGCCTATTCTTATAGGCTACACAAGCAAAACAGTCGGAGATGCATTTGTGCATTTTTTTTTCTATTTTACCCATTAGTAGTAAAACAAGACTTCGCAAGTTCTCTTGTAAAATAAAATAATAATAATAAAAAAAAAACATGGCATAAACTGTGTACAGAAAGCGAGTAAAGAACTCTCAACATTAGGCTACTAAAAAGGTCAGTTTTATCTCGCAAAAACTCCCGTTAATAAAAAAATCTGACTACACTGCACAATTAATCTCTTACACTGCATCTTTGTTGTTTATGATGAATTTGGTGCTTGCACGTACACTGCTTTTATTATTATTGCAGCTTATGTTCAAATAGCTGCAGTACTCCGACTTTGCCACAAGGAAAAGTGCGTACGCCTGCTCAGACCCTGACGTGGCTGTAAGTACTTTTCCACGTCAAAGACCGTTTTTTAAAATATGAACGTTGCCGTGGATTTTAGCATACACACACTCTAAGATCAAATCGGTGCGTACGCACATTTTATAAATGAGGCCCCTGGAATGTGTTTTAGGAAAGTGAATTAGGTGAATTTGGATTTCACATTGACTTTCACATGTCTCTAGAGCAGCGTATCTGATTTTCAGAACATTCTGACTTCAGTACCTAATTTCCTGAATGACTCTCAGTTTAATAAAAACGACCACATCTCTGTCATCACACCCCACCTCAAGACTGAAACACCCCAAACACCCGCTGCCATCTGCGTCAGCTCAACTCACACACTGTGTGTGTGTGTCTGTGTGTCTGTGTGTGTCCATTTCCTGGACAGCCTGGTTTGGTTCAGTTTAAACTGCATCCTCTGATCTCTCCCAGGGGTCAGTCAACATCAGCCACAGTTAAACACCATGATTTTACCATGGTTAAGGGCTGTTATACTGTAGGTCATGACGCAAAATTGCATTTGAATCACAGTAAAATCACTGTAATGCATCTTTTGTGTGGCTCACTTATTTCTTTAATAAAAAGGCTTTAACAGCAATATGATGAAAGACAAATATTTACAAAAACAAAAGTAAACATTATTAATTATAATAATCAGAGAAACATTTTCATTATATATACATATATATAATTTTTTTTTTTTCCAAAGGAAAAAATATCTATAATAATCAGAAAAACATTTTCCAAAATGGTCCTATTTTTTTTTATTATTCAAAATTACATTTTACAACCATAATCAAGCAATCACTACATTTCATAATCATAATTAAGCAATCTGTGAAGTAAATTAAATTTTACTTGATTATATTTATTATATAACATTTAATTTGAAATATTTAGTGTGTAAAATTTTAAATATATGTTATTTTAAATAAATCTATAATTTTAAACATATACATTTAATATTTTTATATTCTAATATTTTATTTTAAATTTACTATTCAAATATTAATGCAGCACATTATTACAAATCATCCAACAATAAGCAAAGGAATTATTTACAATGAATGCAGATATTTATTGATCACTGGTGTCTTACATCATACTGCCATTGCTGCCCTTTTATAAAAGCAACCAGATCACATCATGACTAACAACAACCTTTAACCGCAGTAAAATCACTTCCTCTCGTGACTTTCAGATTAATTCTGACCGGCTGAAATGTACACTTTTAGACATCAACGCGCTTTCAAAGTTGGTTTCTGAACTCAGATGAACGCTAGCGTATGGTTCACAATTGCTATAATAGCAGTCTGTCCAACACACTACTGCTACTGTACTACAAATAACAGTAAAACAGGCATCTCCTCTTCCTGAGCCGTTTCATATCTTCAGAGGTAAAGAGCTGACGCTAGTCCAGCTCAGATCAAGCACTCAAACATGTGCGAAAACATCCATGAAGAGTGTTTGTGAACCATGCATGTCAGTGTTAACGTCACAGACGCTGAGCTGCATTGATCCAGATCACAGATTCATGTGTGAACACGTCTCTTCCAGCAACTGATACGAACCTGATAAGACATTCCTGAGAGAAGCAGAAATCACACACACACACACACACACACACACACACACGTCCACATGTAAACAAAACGCTCTGCAATCTTATCGCCTAAAGAATTGAACAACTGGCTTTCTTGCAGTTCATAAGCTGGGATTTGAATGGGAATGAAATGAAGAATGCTGAGGATATGTCATCCTCCCTCAGGCATGTGACACAGGCACTTCCTGTTTCCTGTAGGATGAGATGCTAGTGTCTTGCTCATGTTTCGAGGGGCCCGGCAGGGGACCCACTTCCTGCGACCCGGAGGAAGGATGGGAGGATAGACGGATTGGAACGGAGCTGACAGATATTTCTTGGAGAAGAGGTCTGCGAATCTCTGAGCGAATCAGTTTCTGTCTGAACGTAAAGCTGAATCAGCTGTGATTCACCGCATATTTGATTAATGTTTGGGAATTAGGGCTGATGGGAAAATCCCACTAGTGTGTTTTACTGTGTGCCAGCTGACTGAGCAATTTATTACATTTCTCAACACAGATTTGCATAAAAATACGCAACTGACTGAAACCAAAGTAAAAAAAAAAGAGTAATGCTTATATCTAAAGTGATTTACAGTACCCTTCATAAAGAGACACCTGGAATAACACAGGATTTAATGAAGAGCTCAGCCAAAAATTTGTCATCATTTACCCTCATCTCGTTCCAAAACACAAAAGGACATTATTTGGCGAAACTTCACTCTGCTCTTTTCCATAAAACAAAAAACATGCAGTGACCAGGGGCTTTCAAACAGCACAAAATGGACAAAAAGTTCCATAAACCTTATCTGGAAAATAATGATTTTTGACAAGTTTGCACAAGTTGTAAAAAACAATTTTTGAAGTTGTAAATAAAACACTATAAGATTATTGAAGTACATTTATGTACTCTTTCTGTAGTATTTCTATGTAAACCTTCCATGTTTAATTAAATAAAAGGTTACTTAATATTATATTATCTGCAAGTACTTTTTTTTTTAAATATACTTTTAAGATTTAAAGTACACTACAAGTGCACATTCCATAAAATACAATTAAGCACACTTGTTTTTAAGAAGGAAAAGTATATGTTTTCAGAAATCAGCTGTATGTAACTCCTAAATAACCCAATCTGATTGAATAACCTGGGCCAAGTATATTTTTGCATTGTGGTAAGAGTTCATGTATTGCTCCACTATCAAACACACCACGTCTCAGATAGCTGAACTCCAAAACCTGACATTTTTCACATGATTTTACCAACTTAAACACACACACACACACACACACACACAGAGAGCGAGAGAGAGGATATGTTGAAAGTTGGACACTTACGAGGGATGTTTAGATTTTCGACTTGACCTCTGTTTCACAGTTCTGGGTTTCCCACCATTTACTACTTACTGAATACTGCCAGATGCTAAAATTGCTGCTGTAGAGGTTTTTAGATGCAGTTCTCTTTAGTTTTGGAGTCTGTGGCTTTTCATTCTCAGAATGTTCTGGCTAGTTTCCTTCAAAGTTATGATCAACGTTACAGTAACATTAATAAAATGTTTGTTCAGAGTTATCTGGTCTTTAATAATGTTCTCAAAATGTTAAGCTGGAATTTCAGAGCATTCTACTTGTTTCAGAACATTCAAAAGTGAAACTGAATTAAACTGAATGTTGCGTTAATGTTCCCATAACCAGGAAAAAAGTGTTTTGAAATTTTTTTTGAAATTGTTTACAAAAATGGAAGTTTTAAATATTCAAGAAACATTCAGAAAACATTCATTTTCATAACTTAATGGGAACTTTAGCAAAATGTTCCTATAACTGGGACTGCAGTGTTTTGCTACATCCTGAATGTATGTGTGTGTGTGTTTAAGAGGACATGCTGCCCTGTTAAATCCCAGGATGTCTTTCTACTTCCTGCTTTGAAACCTTTTCAGCCATAAAGACAAATAGCACCAGATGTGTCTAGCCGGACACTACATAATCTGTGTGTCTGTGTGTGTGTGTGTGTGTGTGTGTAATCCAGTCATGTAAATCCTGTGATTACGCTCCTGATTTATAAATCATGTTGGCTCTTATTTTGGTTCATATGCGTGAATGTCTTATGAAAAGAAATCATAATCAGGTTATTACACACACACACACACACACACACACACACACACACACATGTATTTTCAAAGGAACTTGAAACATGAGTTTTGATGTACAGTGTGATGAAAAAAACAGACTGACCACAAACCCCAGAGAGGGTGCAGAATGCGTGTACATGTGCGTCCATATCTATGCGAATTCCAGACTGCTGTACGGCTGTAAGCCCACTTTCTCTCTCTCCGAACTGAGCGAATGTTAATAATAGTATGAAGTGTCTCAGTTTCAACATCAAAAATGTGTCTCTGTAACTTGATAAAGAATGACAGCGAAAAAATTTTTGCAAAATAACCTGACGAGATTTGGAGCAAAAGCCTTTTGTCCTCCACTAATTAGTGAGAGGAGATTCTAATAATACCCACATCCAGGCTCAGCATTTAATTACCATGAAAAAGAAATCTGGCTCAGTAGAATTCTAGGCATGTCATATTTGGAATGGGGGGGAGGGGACATGCCATACATCTGGGAATACTGTCTAAATGGAATAGATTCCGCTCCCTGTGATTGGATATGTGTGGATTTTCCCAGGAAAGACTAAAATCACACCTCACCGAATGCTGAGCAACCCTTGGATGTTTTCAGGAGGAAGCAAAATGGGGGATGGACAGATGTGACGGACAGGTTCAAGAAGTGAAGATGGAAAGGCAAAGAAGAGGGGGATTGGTGGAACAGCAAAGGAGAGGGACAGAAAAGGAGAAAGAGAGAGACAGGGAATGTGGGGGAGGGAAAAGATGGAGGTAAGAAGAGAGAGAACGGAAAAGGGGAGAGAAACGGAGGGGGGGAAATCAGCAGTGGGAGGCTGGATGGGTGTTTCCATGGTGATACTTTCGTCCTTTTCTACATGCAGAGAGACCATGGTGTTAACCATGTGAAGATTCGCCTGTCTCTCTCACTCTGTCTGTCTGTTTTCTGTCCTTCTTCCATTAATGAAGCAGAGGGCGAATTAATAAATGAACAGAAGATGGGATAAATAAAGAAGACACAATGCCCCTCCCTTCCCAAAATGCCAATTGTGACCTATATCTGTCTGATTTGTAGGCACTTCCTTCGACGGTTACTGTGACGCTCAATGTACACACACACACACACACACACACACACAGAGAGCGAGAGAGAGGATATGTTGAAAGTTGGACACTTACGAGGGATGTTTAGATTTTCGACTTGACCTCTGTTTCACAGTTCTGGGTTTCCCACCATTTACTACTTACTGAATACTGCCAGATGCTAAAATTGCTGCTGTAGAGGTTTTTAGATGCAGTTCTCTTTAGTTTTGGAGTCTGTGGCTTTTCATTCTCAGAATGTTCTGGCTAGTTTCCTTCAAAGTTATGATCAACGTTACAGTAACATTAATAAAATGTTTGTTCAGAGTTATCTGGTCTTTAATAATGTTCTCAAAATGTTAAGCTGGAATTTCAGAGCATTCTACTTGTTTCAGAACATTCAAAAGTGAAACTGAATTAAACTGAATGTTGCGTTAATGTTCCCATAACCAGGAAAAAAGTGTTTTGAAATTTTTTTTGAAATTGTTTACAAAAATGGAAGTTTTAAATATTCAAGAAACATTCAGAAAACATTCATTTTCATAACTTAATGGGAACTTTAGCAAAATGTTCCTATAACTGGGACTGCAGTGTTTTGCTACATCCTGAATGTATGTGTGTGTGTGTTTAAGAGGACATGCTGCCCTGTTAAATCCCAGGATGTCTTTCTACTTCCTGCTTTGAAACCTTTTCAGCCATAAAGACAAATAGCACCAGATGTGTCTAGCCGGACACTACATAATCTGTGTGTGTGTGTGTGTGTGTGTGTGTGTGTGTAATCCAGTCATGTAAATCCTGTGATTACGCTCCTGATTTATAAATCATGTTGGCTCTTATTTTGGTTCATATGCGTGAATGTCTTATGAAAAGAAATCATAATCAGGTTATTACACACACACACAATGTTTAATTAAATAAAAGGTTACTTAATATTATATTATCTGCAAGTACTTTTTTTTTTAAATATACTTTTAAGATTTAAAGTACACTACAAGTGCACATTCCATAAAATACAATTAAGCACACTTGTTTTTAAGAAGGAAAAGTATATGTTTTCAGAAATCAGCTGTATGTAACTCCTAAATAACCCAATCTGATTGAATAACCTGGGCCAAGTATATTTTTGCATTGTGGTAAGAGTTCATGTATTGCTCCACTATCAAACACACCACGTCTCAGATAGCTGAACTCCAAAACCTGACATTTTTCACATGATTTTACCAACTTAAACACACACACACACACACACACACACACACACACACACACACACACACACAGGATTACTTTATTTGTCCCTAAGGAAATTTGTCTTGGACATAAGGGCTGCCACATACAAGAATACATAGAATTATAATACAAGAACACAAAAAAAAACAAAAAAAAAAACATAAGTGACTTCAATACCTGCAACACCTTCATTTCACCCCCACCTTAATGTCCAGAGTTAAGGAGGTTCACTGATAAAGGAATGAAAGAGTTTTATACCTATTCAGGTATCATTTCCGGCATTTAGCTGGAACCCTATAGCATCTACCTGAGGGAAGCAGTTCGTATTCTGAGTACAAGACATGAGAGGGATCTGCAATAATTTTCCTAGACTGTTTAACTATGGTCTCCTCAAAAAGAGTTTGGAGGGAGGGATACTCCCTCACCCCCATCACTTTCATTGCTGTATGAACCGGTCCATTTATTTGTGATTTTAGCTTAACTGATATGTTACCAAACCAAGCTACAATTCCATAACATAATACACTCTCTATCACAGCCTGGTAAAATAACATCAATACCCTCTGTCCAAAACCAAACACCCTGAGTCTTCGCAGGAAATAAAGTCGCTGTTGAATCTTAGTACATACAGAACTGACATGGACATTCCAAGACAGTTTACAGTCAATATACACCTAAGTATTTGTAAGAATGAACCTGGGTAATACAACTGTTACGGACCAGTAATGGAGAATGGTCCCCCAGATGCCCTGGATCAAAAATCATTTCTTCTGTTTTCTTAGTGTTTACAATGAGATGATGGTTCTCACACCATTGTACAAACCTTTTAACCTCCAAAGTATAACTAGACATGTCCATATCCATATCCATATCCATAAGTCCTAAGATGGCAGTCTCATTAGAAAAGTGCTGGGATAACTACTTGTACAATCATTTGTATATAATGTAAACACAATGGGAGAACTCACATATCCTTGCGGAACACCTGTGTTCACAACTTTAGACTCAGATAATGCCTGATTCACTCTGACCTGCTGGGTCCTATTAGTCAAAAAAGAGTGATACCACTTAATGATGTATGGATTCACAGACATCTGCCTAAGTTTACTGAGAAGGATGTGTGGCTGCAGAGTGTTAAAGGCAGAGCTGAAGTCCACAAACAGCAGTCTAGCATAGGCCTTGGGGTTTTCAAGATGTTGCAAAATAAAGTGTGTTATGGTTAATAAAGCATCATCCGTTCCCCGATTGTCTTTATAGGCAAACTGATACGGATCTAGCTGTCCCTTTATGTTTGACTTCAACTTCCCCACCATTAGCTTTTTAGCCAGACATTTCATTAGAAGTCAGGGCTACTGGTCTATAATCATTATTTTCCTGAGGAGCAGATTTTTTTTGGGAGAGGAGTAATTATTGCCTTTTTCCAGAGAGATGGAACTGTATATGAATCAACAAACCTTTGAAAGACAGGGACCCAGGCTGATGTGAGTTCCTCTGTGCATGTCTTCAAAAGGAAAGCTGAGACCCCATCAGGGCCAGTTGCGTTATTAATGTTTGTTCTTTTAAAACGTCTTGTGACTTCCCTGGGACTAATGTCTATCCTTGGAACACAGCACACACAGACAGACAGACAGACAGACAGACAGACAGACAGACACACACACACACACACACACACCTGCTGTCAGCTTGTGTTGACTGATTTAATACTGTACAGTACAAACTCTTTGGTTTCAAGTCAACATAAAAATTCACCCCAAAATAAAAAAAAATCTGTCATTCACTCACCACAAAGTTGTTCCAAACCAAACATTCATGACTTTCTATCTTCTGGATTTTAATTAATTGTGCTGGATGCTCTTTACAGTTGCAAAGAATGGAGACTGAGACTTTCAAGCTCCTACAAGGAAACAAAAAACATATAAGTGTCATAAAACGTTCAAAAGACTTGGACATTTATTTTAAGAATTCTGAAATCACATATCAAATGTCATTGTTCATTTGCTCAAAAAAATTTACTCATGAACCAAAACAACCAGCTCTGAGACGATGTTAGACACAGCAATAAATACATTTCAAAAGAAAGAAAGAATATCTTTTTTAACTCACTTTTTTTTTTTTTATAAACTAATATCTTAGGTAATTTTGCTTCTTCATTGAGTAATGTGGGAAATGCAATCCAATTAGGCATTGCAAACAAAATATAAACAATGATACAACAATTATGTTGTCATTGATTATAAGTATAAAAACAATTCATTTTGCAATGCACAAAGTTTGTTAATTACAAAACAATAAATATATTTACAAATATATTAGTATAAGTATGGTCTATCTTTTAAGATTATGGATAGTGGCATTCTGTAACTGATGAACCGTGAATTCAGCAACATATTTAAAACATTATAAACAAAACATGACATCACTTAACAGTCAGATCTGATAGGTTTATATACACTGAACATATAAACTATTTTCAATTGCTAGTAAACGGCAAGTAACACAAAGAAGATTACATTTTGAAGAAAACATGATGAATAATCTAACAATCTTTTTAATAATTTTTAGTCAAATTAACCATTTATCAAAGAGTCCACATTTAAAGGGGTCATATGATGCGATTTCAATTTTTCCTTTCTCTTTGGAGTGTTACAAGCTCTTGGTGCATAAAGAAGATCTGTAAAGTTGCAAAGACTAAAGTCTCAAATCCAAAGAGATATTCTTTATAAAAGTTAAGAGTCAGCCACACCTACCTAAAACGGCTCGTTCTAACACGCCCCCACATATCTACATCACTATGTGGGAAGATTTGCATAACACCACCCAAATGTGCACGCAAAGAAAGAAGGCGTAACTTTTATTCTGTGAATATTCTGTGTGAGTCGTTGTGAAAGCGAAACTACTTTGTTTGGTCTTCCAAAAGAGGACGATATCCGCTTCGTCATGCCTAGAGCTGATCCGTGCTGGACGCTGAGGAAAAACATCAACTTTGCGCTGTGGATCGCCGGATCGGCTTTCAC
>NW_015557379.1:1322851-1325372 GCF_001515605.1 Sinocyclocheilus anshuiensis | reverse complement strand
TCGACGCGTTTCAGAAGGCGGGGCATAGAGGAGAAACAATAATGTACAGTATGTGGAAAATAATGTGTTTTTTGAACCTTAAACCGCATAAACACATTTCATTACACCAAATACACAAAATAATGTTCTTTTTAGCAGCATCATATGACCACTTTAAGTCATTTTTACTCAAACAACAATCAACATTAACTAAATAAAGGCATGAATGAGTAGCAAATGTAGGATCTCAGACGTGGTGAAGAGCAGAGCGAGTGGAGCACTGCATGAGGAAAACAGGAGTGTGGAAGGGTTTCTGTCATTTGGAGGAGGGGAGAGAGAGGGGTTATTGAGGGCGAGGGATGATGGGGGGTGGGGTGAAAAATGGGTCACGCCATCTAACACGCTAACAGAAACGCAGTGCTATGGCAACCTGACAGCAGCAGACGATCAGTGAAAACGTGAAACTGGAACAGAATGAGAATGAGCTGAAGGAGTATGGGAAAGAGCGAGCGCTTATGTCTCGTCAAGATGTTTTCTGACACAGATTAGACATGTGTGCGTGTGTGAGCTTCTAAATAAATACTCTCTCTAAAACAACAGTTCAGAAACCCAATAACCCAATAATAATCTATCTATCTATCTATCTATCTATCTATCTATCTATCTATCAGCCATGTGGGGCTCTATGAACAGTTCTTGACCAAATTAAGACGCAAAGTGATTGAAAATATTTTGGTGAGAGTCTGTGGTCTGGCTGTGCAAGACTACATATGGTTTAACATGCAGAATGATCGCAATGAAATGAGAAGAAGCACAAGGCCTGACACACAGAGAGAGATAGAGAGATGATTGTGTTGTTATGGCTGTGGGGGGTGTGACTGTAAAGTAGTTGTGCTTTCGGCTGTCAGTCCGCAAGAACACATACAAACACACACTTTCAGTTTTGCTGTTGGCAGAAATGTTAAAAAACATCAGACGTGATTTACATGAGCAACGGCGTACAAAAGACTGCAGTGAAGACCTAACCTAACAGTCTACTAATACTTTAACAAGAGAATTGACATGTAGTTGCAAATTAATGAGTCAGTTCACAGGTAGTTGCAAAGTTATTTATAGTTAGTAGAATGTCTAATGTGGATTATCAAAATAAAGTTATTTAAATGTAAGTAATGCTCTTTGGACCCCAAATCATGCTGGAGAACGTGATCATCAGGTTTTGTTCATGCAGCTGTCATCAATACAAGAGATAATATAAACACCAAAATATTCTGAAATTCAGTGAATCATCAAAACATTATTATTATTTATTTATTTTTTTTTTCTGGTCAAGTTGTGCTGAAGATATTGTGGTAGACGTCTTGTATTTTTGAAGCCCTTTGCATATTACTTACAGGAATAGTTCACCCAATACGATTAACTGAAAATATACTCTCAGGCCATCCAAGATGTAGATGAGTTTGTTTCTTCATCAGATTTGAAGAAATGTAGCATTACATCACTTGCTCACTAATGGATCCTCTGCAGTGAATGGGTGCCGTCAGAATGAGAGTCCAAACAGCTGATAAAAACATCACAATAATCCACAAGTAATCCACATGACTCCAGTATATCAATTAATGTCTTGTGAAGGAAAAGGCTGCATGTTTGTAAAAAAAACAAATCCATCATTAAGATGTTTTAACTTCAAACCTTCGCGTCTGGCCAAAATACATATTCCATAATTCATAATAAGTGAAAAGTTCTATCCATCTCCTCTCACATCAAAAACCACTGACATATTTGTTTTGGACGGTTTCGGCTTGCAAACACTGGTTGATCTGTGCATATTTCTCTCCTAATTCTGACCCTTTTCTCACTGGGGAAAGCAATATTATGGACTATGGACTCATAAGCAATCATTTGAAGCTAAAAAATGCCCTAAAGATGAATTTGTTTATTATAAACATGCAGCTTTTTACTTCACAAGACATTAACTGATGCACTGGAGGCATGTGTCAATTACTTGTGGATTATTGTGATGTTTTTATCAGCTATTTGGACTCTCATTCTGACAGCACCCATTCACTGCAGAGGATCCATTGCTGACCAAGTGATGGAATGCTACATTTCTCCAAATCTGTTGTGATGAAAAAACAAACTCATCTAAATCTCGATGGCCTGAGGGTGAGTAGATTTTCAGCAAATGTTCATTTTTCTCACACACACACACACACTCACTCACACACACACACACACACACACACACACACACACACACACACACACCATCTCTCTCTCTAAAGGCTCTTCCCCTCCCCCTCCATCCATCTATTCTAATTCAAACTCTATTCTAAAGAACATCCACACACACACAACCGCTTCTCTAGTCATGAATGAGAGGGAAGAATCTGTCTGCATTTGCACTGTCTAAAATTAATTAAAGCATTTAAAAATACATTTAGTTACATAACTAGTTCAGCCCAAAATGAAATATGTGTCACTGGAACACACACACACACACACACACACACACACACACACACACACACCCTACAACAAAAAA
>NW_015557379.1:1294250-1322503 GCF_001515605.1 Sinocyclocheilus anshuiensis | reverse complement strand
GGAGTTTTATTATAAAGACTTTCAGTTTATCCATTACAGCCTTGTTTTCATCCATGTTAAATTCAATATTGCGTCTAACCTGCCAAATGTTTATTGTGGTGTTTTTATCAGCTATTTGGACTCTCATTCTGACAGCACCCATTCACTGCAGAGGATCCATTGCTGACCAAGTGATGGAATGCTACATTTCTCCAAATCTGTTGTGATGAAAAAACAAACTCATCTAAATCTCGATGGCCTGAGGGTGAGTAGATTTTCAGCAAATGTTCATTTTTGGGTGAACTATTCCTTTAAAGAATATGAGTGTGTGAGAAAGAGTAGATGATTGCAGCTGGCACACTGACCCACTAACACTGCAGCTCACACACAAACGCGCACGCGCACAGACACACACACACACACACACAACTACACTACAGCTGTCTCTACCTCTCTTACACACACACACACACACACACACACACACACACACACACACACCCTACAACAAAAAGAGTACATAAAAGGACTGCCTTTGACTACATTCTAAGTCTATTGAAGTCAATATAGATGAATGTAAAGAACAGACCAAAAATTAAGTTCACTTTTACTGAACATCTCCCATTTGTTGTAAAGTCTTGTTCAAACGTTTGCTTCATAGTATTTAGTCAGTGGTTTCCAGCAACTGTTTGGTTTCCCACATTCTTCAAAATGTCTTCTTTTGTGTTCAACAGAAGAAAAAAAAATTCCTATAGGTTTGGAATAACTTGAGGGTGAGCAGATGAGGACATAATTTTCATTTCTGAGTGAACTATCACTTTAACACACAGTAGTATGAATTACTTTTATGGGCTTTTTAAGGCTACACACCTTCACTTTCAAGAAAAAGTCCAGTTTAAGCTTTAACACCTTCAGCATTTAGAGTCACAAGGGTTAATAAATGTTGACACAGCATTAATTTTAGGGTGAACTATTGCTCTAATTAATTGTTAATGATTATATTGATCATCTATTGGGCATATTTACAAACTTTCTAATTTTTTACAAATAGTTTAGGAATATAGTACACTACCGTTCAAATGTTTGAGGTCATAGGGTTTTTATTTATGTATAATTTTATTTATTTTTTTATTTTAGAAAATACTTTATATTATTTTAATACTTTAATTTATTCATCTGCTCAAAAGTGACAATAAAGACATGTATAACGTTACAAAACATTTATATTGCAAATAAATTCCATGCTTTTGAACTTTCTGTTCATCAAAGAATCCTGGAAAACATTTATCACAATTTCCACAGAAATATTAAATATTTCCACATAAATAGAGTGTTTCTTAAGCATTACAACTGTTTTTAATATTATATAATAATAATAATAATAATAATAATAATAATAATAATAATAATAATAATAATAATAATAATAATAATAATAATAATAATAATAATAATAATAATAATAATAATAATAATAATAATAATAATAATAATAATAATAATAATAATAATAATAATAATAATAATAATAATAATACATGTTTCTTGAGCAGCAAATTAGCATATTAGAATGATTTCTGAAGGATCATGTGATACTGAAGACTGGAGTAATGATGCTGAAAATTCAGCTTTGCATTACCGCAATAAATTATATTTTAAAATATATTCAAATAGAAAACAGTTATTTTAAACCGTAATAATATTTAACAATTTTGCCATTTTTACTGTATTTTTGATCAAATAAATGCAACCTCAGTGAGCAAAAGCGACAAAACATTAAATCTGCCAACCCCAAACTTTTACACATAGCGTATCTGTCCCACTTCTTCCTTATTATCTCACTGTGACTGGATGGGTCAGATTTCTCAACACCAAGTAGATGTTGGTAAGCTGCATAAACATAAGAAGTTGTATTTTGGGTTCATAATATGTTCTGATTTCATTTTCTATAAAATGTCCCTGTAATTTTGCCTGGATTCATTTCCTTCTCTCTCTTCTGAGGAACATGCAAAATCCTTTCCAGAGGATTTTGTTCCACCTACATCCCCTCAGTTTCCCCGTCCACCCACCAGGCCGTGGGGGCTCATTTCCCTGTGTGAAGATCATGGTGTGCTGAATGACAGCAGGGATCTTTGGGTGGCAAACACGTTCCTGACATACCAGAGGCGGGGGGTCGGGGCACTGCATGTCATCCTTCCAGCGCTGGGTGGGGCATTAAAACCATGTGGCATTCCAGCACTTCTGCTGCTACGGGAATGTTCCGGCTTCAGGATGAGTTAAGCTCTATCAACAGCGTCTGTGATACAATATCGATTAGCACAGAAAGAATGTTGTCTCCCTTGGGCAAAAAAAAAAAAATGCATGTACAATAAAGCACTTACAGTAGACACTTCAATTTTTAACCCTGTAAAGCCTGAAATATAAAATAATAGTGAGATTTTTTATTTTTTTTTTCTAATAGAACAATTTATTGAACCTTTGAACAACATGTTTTTAAAGGTTTGCATGTTGAGTGTCATATTTGATGTATCTTTTATAGCTCAAATAGTGAGAAAATGGAGCTCATACTCAAGGAGGAAAAACCACATCAATTTTATTCAGCAAAAATGTACAATTTGGTGCAGATGCTGATATTTATATGCCCAAAAAGTAAGTTGATGTTTTATAACAGTATAACTCCCTTTGTTTTATGATCAAAGCTCTGTAGTTACATATATATGTACATATACTGCAATGCCATACAATGATGACTGTGAGACCAGCGTTCCTCAAAAGCCTGATTTTTCTAAAAAAATAAAATAAAATAAAAAAGATTCATGTATAATCAAGTAAACCTTTAGTCCAGTAAATGTTCATCTTGAAATATAACCAACAATATAAAAGTTATTCTTACATTTACATTATAAAAGTATTATAAAAGTATAAGTATATAAGTCAAAATTTCACAAGAGAAAGACAACCTGAAGGTGGATGTTTTAAAAATTATACTAAAATACCTTTTACTTGTACTAGTGTTGTGTGAAAACTAAAAATGACTCATTCCTGTTACACTGCAATTTAAAGAAGTATTTTTTTATAAAAGAGTAGCTCAAGCAATTTAATTACAACTTGACTATTTACACAACAGCAAGAAAAGCAACAGATTGGAAACAGAGAGCTAATGTTAGCCATTGCTCAGTGAGGGACTGAGAGTTTAACTTTTGAAATGGTGATTTTATCAAACCAATTTTACTTTCATTTTTCCAGGATGAAGAGTTCTTGCAAACCAGCTAACAAAACGTCACATAATCTATTAAATCCACTGCTAATACTCACTAATGCTGGTGCTGGTGCTGTTGCTTTCCCTCCAAAATGATGTCACTTCCCATGCGATGATGTCATCACAGCACTGGTTTAGTTAAAGGGATCAGTTCACAAAAGACTAAAAGAAAGGGAAATGATATTGGAAAAACTTGGAAATTCATTAACAATTGCAACAAAAGTATCATGAAACATGTTTAGTTTTAAAAAAATTAACTAGAGAAATTCAATGAGAACTTTAGAACAATATACAGACTATTTACATAACACATATAAATACCAGTTTTCTCTATAGTTCCCAGTAATATAATATGATATGCTTAGTTTTTCATGTAAGACTTTGCAAACATGACACAAATGAAATCCTTAACCAAAGCAATGAGATTATTTAAAATTCAATCCTATGTACATGACTTGTTTTTATATTTCATCAGATATTAAGACATATGATGAGGATATGGACGTTTACTGTTCAAAGCATCAATAAAATCCCTAATAAAGCCCTATAGTAGTCCATGCATCCAGAGGTGTAAAGCTGCGGATCCAGTAATCTGCTGGAGTGTGTGTAGTGGTGTGGTTGAATGGGGCAGATGAAGCTCCAGCCCTCTGACACAGATTGGGTGGCGTAGCTGCTGGGTGGAGTCACGCAGACAAATACTCACACTTGTAGCTGTGAAACTCTTAGTTTGCTCTCCCCGCAGAGTCGTGTGGATTTACTACCAGAAAGCAGCCTTTATTTGTGTCTGCTGAGCACAGCAGATTAAAAAACACGCCAGGAATCTAAACGCTCGCTCACCGTCTCTACTGTGTGGGTTTGAATTTAAGGACCCTCTGGGTTTTTTTCTGCCTTTATTTTCATTTTTAACTCTTTGAAGAAGACACAAAGGAGGATGGGTGCTCAGTTGACTAAAGGTGAAGCTACAGTGGACGGAAAAGCCGTGGCTGAGAAAGCCAATGGTCAGGTGAGGATCTACAAGCACATTTATGATTAAACTATCAGCTTTCTGCTATATCTAAATGGGATCTCAATACATTTTTTTTGCCTTTCAGTAGCCTAATACCATTTATCCAACAATACACATTTTACAATTTAATCTTTGAATTTGTGTTACATTTTTTGATTATCAAATTGGTTATGTCTACAATATCATTTCAGTTCTGAAGGAGGCTTTTGTGTTGAACATTTGTTTTTATTTTGAGGGTTTGAATTTATTTTTTTTAACCTCTCTCTCTCTCTCTTATCTGTTTTTTTAATGTCTTTTAAACCCATTTTAGTTAGTTTAGTTAGTTATCAAGCAGACTCTGTGGTTGTGTGTTGGCGCTGAAGCTGGCAGTAACCCGAATTGAGAACAAAAGGTTGCAGAGCTGCATACAAATGATGCAGAGCGCTTCTGCTGATCTGCAAACAATGCAATGCATGCGTGAGTGTCTGCGTGTGTGAATGCATGGACCATTCCTCTGGTACTTCATTAATAATCATTCTACCCATTCCCCTTAATGCATATGCGCCCTTCCCCCTCCATATGTAATAAGAGAGCTCTTTTCTTTATTAATCAACTCAGTGCATTATTTTGCATATCTTTATGCATATGATTTAAACACCCCAATACTTGCACAGACTACGTTACTGTATTTCAAGGCTATAGTGCTCGGCTGATACATCATCTGAATGGCTAGTTGTCAGATATCCTGTAAATGAAAGAAAAAAAGAGGTGTTTTAGAGCGGGATGTTGTTTTAGGGTTGCTGTCTCCCGTTTCTTTGTTCTCTCTGGTAGTGGCTGGTTTTCTAAACTGTGGATTATGTTTAGTGTATCAATATCGCCTCTAGTGGACTCAGTGTGTAATTACACTAAGTACTTCTGCTTTTGGGTTTCTGGGTGTTACTTTTGTCTTTAATGTATAACAATCCTCAAGAGTCTTTTCTGATTGAAAAATATACTGTTTTCTAGATGTCCTGAATTAAGCAGTAATTTATATCTATTTTGGCTATTTTAAGGTTTAAGTACTACAGTGATGAGCAGAGTGATCTTTAAATCTCAATTCTTCTAATATTGTTGTATTGTGAGGTTTGCTTTTACATAAAACTGAGATTTTTTTTAAACTAGTGATTTTAATATTTATTTATAAATAAAAATAGAGGTAAATATCCACTGAATGACTTAAAAGTACTTGGTATTGGATCAAAATGAGTGGTAGCTATATGCTGTGAAAATATTGCCAACATATTGTGCTATAAACTATACTATAAAAGCAAGCATTTACTATGACTATAAAAAAAAACATTTACCCCTTTGCTTTTCTCCAGTGTGTGTGCCAAGATGCATTTGGCTTATCTTCCCTCATTCTGCTTTTCTCTTCAGGAAAATGGCCATGTGAAAACCAATGGTGATGTATCTACCAAGCCAGATGGAGAAGCCGTGGCAGCAGATGGAAATGGAACTGCGGAAGTTGCCAAGGAGGAGGCCGCCAAGACGGAGGCGGGAGATGGCATCGAAGCCGCCCCTGCTACCGAAGGCGACGCCGCCAAATCCGACGGCGAAGCTGCAAAGGAAACCAAGAAGAAGAAGAAATTCTCACTGAAGAACTCCTTCAAATTCAAGGGCATTTCCCTGAAGAAGAACAAGAAGGAAAGCCAGGAGGCAGCGGAGCCCGCAGCCACGCCCACTGCCGAAGACAAACCCGAGGAGAACAGCCAGGCTGCTACAGAGACCAAAGAGGAGGAGCCTGCTGCGGCAGAAACCAATGAGACACCGGCACCTGAGGCGGAGCCGAAAGCAGAGGAGGAGGAGCCTAAAGCAGAAGAGCCCGCCCAGGAAACAGAAGCCACACCCACAGAGGAGACCACAAAATCTGACGAGACCCTGGCCCCTGCTGAAGAGACCACGCCCACCACAGCCTCGGACCCGGAGCCGGCTGCAGAGTGACCTCACTTCACTGTGGCAACCTAGACTGTTTATCTTTATCCTTTTTTTCTTTTTGAGATTGAAATATATAAATATATATATATATATATATAAATATATGAGACTTAGGCCACAATCTTAAAGTTACAGCAATACTACAGAGAAACCGAGTTCTTTTACCATCTTTGCTGATAACGGTCAAGAGCGTTTTTTTGGGGAATCGGGCCGGAAATGGCTCTGTGTATGGATTGGAACGACTGATGGAATTTCCGCCTCAGAGGAAGAGCTGCGGATGGAAGAACGTGGCTCCCTGTTCACAGTCTTTTCAGTCATTTTTCTCTTTTAAACTTTATCCGATCCTTGATTTTTCAGGGCTGATGAGTAAAATGACAAATTGTCCTCTTAGGAGATGGTTAGGGGGAGATGTAAAACTACAACAAAAAAAAAACTTTTTTTAAATGTTTGAATAGCTCTACATTCCAATTTTTAGCCCTGAAAACTGTAGGGTGTTAGAAGATCTGGGCAAGTGAATAGGTTTTAGTCTTAGCCTGTTTTTAATGATGTTTTACAGTTTAAATCAGATCCAGCTACACATTTCAAAGTTTATGACAAAGGGGAATTAAACCACTGCTTTTATCAAATATATATATATTTTTGTTCTGTTAAGTCTCTGTACATACATTTTCTGATTCTTTATTTTGCTAACATTTCCAGGTGTTAATAAGATGTTGTACGATTAGGCCAAATAAATGTTTGACCCCCCCCGCCCCCTTGTGTTTGTTTGTTTTTTTTAATTAAATATTTTTCACAAAAAAAGTTATTTAAACAATATCAAACACCTACATCTTCACAAAGAATATGTTATATTAATTGAGCATTGTAAGAATTATGATGCACATTTAGCTGACAAGATCTTTCAAATTCAGATAAAAAGAATGAACTGTATAGTCTGATTACGAATCCTAATTCACAAAAATACGCTAAATGATAGAGAGAAGAAGTAAGTTTCAAATTTTTTGCAGGACAATTCATTCTGCCATTGTTTACTCACCCTCATATCACATGTATTTATTTCTTCGGTGGAACACACAAAATAAAAGTCAATGAAGTCCAACATCTTTCAAAATATCACCTCTTATGTTTCAAGTCTGGAACAACATGAGGGTGGGTAAATGTTAGAAGTTAAATTTTTGAGTGAATGACCCATTATTTGCTAAAAACTGAGCACATATTTTACAAGCTTTCGACAAAGGTTTTTTTGTTTGTTTGTTTTTCAGTCTGTTTCTCTCCATGGCTTGATCCAACAGGATTTATTTTCTTTAGCTACTCAGCAATTAGCTACGCAGCTAATGCTGAGTTCACACTTCACGATTTTAGCCCGATTTTTCACTCGTGAACACAGCAACAACTGAATGCTACCCCAGATAGTCGTTCAGTGTGAAACCAACAGTGATGCGACGTCTTTGAAAAAGTCAAATTAACACAGGCTCAGTTGAGATTGCAAAAACAGCAGGTACAGATGCTGAAAGTTCTTCAGTTTTCTACATTTTTCTCTCTGAGTGTTAAAATGAATGAGCATTATTATGAAATTGAGATCTGGTTGCTAAAGCGCCTCCACTAATGGCTGACATGATGAATGACTGTGCGCTGACCTGGTCCTCCTGCTGAGTCAGGATAGTTACTGCATTCTTAAGCATTTGGTTTCTTTTGAATGCTGCGACTGAACGTGATTTAGTAAAGACGTTTACTAATACAACCTTGAGTGACTTACTGCTTTAACAAAACAGCAACAGCAATAGCAATATGATAAAGTACACTAATGTTAAATGTATTTTATTAATAAAAATGAATAACAATAAATAGTTACTGCATTCTTAAGCATTTGGTTTCTTTTGAATGCTGCGACTGAACGTGATTTAGTAAAGACGTTTACTAATACAACCTTGAGTGACTTACTGCTTTAACAAAACAGCAATAGCAATATGATAAAGTATACTAATGTTAAATGTATTTTATTAATAAAAATGAATAACAATAAACAGTTCTTCCATCAAGTAATAGTTCATCAGCCTGACTACATGCTAAAACTTAGCTGACCCCCCAAAAAACTGTTTATCTCAAATATGATTGTTATCGAACTCAAATCTATAAAATTAAAAATAAAGAAAGAAAAATAATGCAAAACACATTTAATGGTCAGTAAGAAATATGCCTGGTAACAAAGTATAATTTAACCCATGGTTCCTGAGTTTAAAGTATACATTTATCTTATTATTGCACCACCTTATGGCTGACTATCACAACACTCAGACACAACACAAATATAATACATTTTATTATAATCAGCAATTCACTGTTAAAATGACTACTGAAATATTAGCATTTCATTTGTTGTTGATTTGTACAGATGATCTTTGATCATTTAAGCATCTGTACACGTTTATGGCAAAGAAACAGAATAATGAACTTTAATTTCCATTATCAAACAGTTGCAGAATTGTGATTTTTTTGTTATAGCTCCACCTAGTGCTGGAATTAGACAATATTTGGTGTGGCTCTCCTTATTCTTAGTAAAATATGGACTAAATGAATGTCTGACTGACTGACTGAAAAATAAAACAAACTTACATGGACCATGATTTTATTAAAAACATCACCAGAATAATAGTTTTACAAGGCCATATGAATAATTTGTCACACTGAGACCTTTCCTGGTACTTTAGGACATTGTGAAGATACTGGGCTCCACTATGAATTTGGATTGATACTCTTGAGAGAATCATCAGAATCTTCATAACTAAAAATCATCGGTTTTCTTTGCATGCTCCAACTGTTCCTTCAAACAAATGCATGCTTTTAGAAGTAACTTTTCAAATGGAAAGACTTAACAAATCATTGGTTCAAAATCAATGACAAATGGCTCTATACCTAATAACCCATGTTCAAAGTCACTGTAACTTTGCTGATATATCTACTGCTCCAGTCTGGCTATCAATGAGATTATATATTAATATGCAAAGTTGTAGCATCGTTTATTGGATTGATTGATTGATTGATTGATTTTTTATTGAAAAGATAGCCCCTTGAGATGTAACCTCTCATTTTCAAGGGGCTCCTGAAACACATAAACAGAATATTACAACATTAAAAAAAACAACCAAACAAAACATACACAAAAACATAGGATAACCAACTATTTTGTGTGGTGGACAAATTGTTTATTATTATTATTATTATTATTAATACTTTTTAGTGTGACAGTGAGCTTCAGGTGTTCAACATGTTCAGGTGTACAGGATGACATGAATTATCTGCTACAGATAAATATCTCAGTCACTACAATAATAATTCTGTATATTGAAAAGTCATGTTTATTTACAACATAGAAAATATCTAGATAACTGATAATTGCTAACTCAAGATTGATATCTTAAGCAAGTACAAAACATGTGCATATATTATAAATGTGGTTTTGAAAACAATAAATACATTCACGGTCTTCACAGGATGGGCCATTTTCACGTCAACTTTATTTTAAAAGTAAAACAAGCTGATGCAGTGGGTAAAAAGCACAAACACATGAAAGTCAAATATTAAAATCATGTATAATCATTACATGTGTGTCATTGAGAACCCTTTCAACAAGTAACATTTTGTCTACCCACTATTAGTGTAATATATGATGTATAAACCTTTTTGTACATTTTTCCCCTTTTGTACATTTTTAACCACCTTGTAACCACTAAGAAAGCTTAGCAACAACATAGCAACATGCAAAAACACACAGAACACTATAATTTCAAGACGAAGCAAGTATGATTATTGAACTATTGTTACACTTACATAAGTCCAGACTACTCTGTCTGACAAACATCTGTGGAGCTGTAAAAGAAGTAAGAAACCAAACAAAGAATACATGGCCTATAAAATTAATTAGTCGTATTTCTAAATGTGTGTGCATATTTTTCTGGTAGAAAAAAAAAATACTTACAGTTAATGATTCTTTGTTTGGTAATTTGGACATCAGCAACTGTATGCAAAGCTACATCTGCCTGCAGGATTTGTAAAATCAAATTTAAGAGTTTTTAATACCTTTTTAAGACCTGCAAAAATTAATTTAAAAATAAAAATCAATAATTAAACTGTAAAATGACTATAAAAGCATGACTTAATTACAGGTGAGATACAGGTTTTCACAAAAATAAAACATTTACATTTACATATAGTCATTTAGCAGACGCTTTTATCCAAAGCGACTTACAAATGAGGAGAATGGAAGCAATCAAAATAAACAAAAGAGCAATGAAAATATATAATATATATATAAAAATGTATATCTAAAATGATAAACCTCACATTTCAGCTTTTAAACAATTTTTTTAAAAGAAAAGAGACTAGTCAGAATTATGACTTATTATATTAATTTAAAACAGGGTTATATGGGCGGATGGGGGGAAACAGTAGACAGGCTCATTGAAAATCCAATTTGATTCTCTGCCAGTAGGAGGCACTTTTGGAACGTCAAATATAGAACGGTTTCCCCAGAAACGGCTGTAAACACAGCAGCACTGCTCTCATTAACATCAGATAAAGTTGAAATGCAATCGAAACTTTTCTGAAGACACTCGGATTCATTTTAGAGATACATATAAAAACACCTGCGTCGCATCATTGCTTGAATTAGTAAGAGTAAATTGTTTAAAACTATAGCCTATAATGTTGAAAATGTACGAGGAAAGTCCTCTGATGAGTTACCAGGGTAAGCCTATGTTTCAAGGCCCCGGCCCAATTGAACCCCTGCCTATTCCACCCTTAATTTTAGCCATTAATTATAGCCATTCAACATTACAGAATGAAATCCTTTATTTTTAACATTTAATAGGCTTTGATAAATAGTGAACTTAAAACATTCTTCACAAACTATAAACTGTATAGCCTATGCCATAAAATATAAATTGAATATAGATTAATCTTTATTCAAGCTACAAAAGTGAATCAGCGAGCAGAGCAGTGAGTGATTTCTCTTTTTCTTTTGTTTTGTGATTTACATCAATGACAGACTGCAGCAGGTTTCACTTTAGCAGCACTGTCTCTTTAAAACCTGATTCACATGATGTGGTTAACTTTTCTTTTTTTGTCTTACACCGTGTCTACACCGGAGGCGACAGTTGTCGTGTTGCCGCTACAGCTAAAGTCTGTCTACACTGGACGTGACAAAGCGACAAAAATCATTTGAAATTTGTGTCAGTACATCAAAAATAGAACGCAGCAGCAGTTTACTGTCGGGAATTTGTCGCGCCGCACCGCGCCGCATCCAGTGTAGACAGCATAAGGGGCCGTTCACATGTCACGCCTAAAAACGCGTGGAAAACGCTAGCCGCGCCGCTTTTTAGCTTGCGCTCCCGTTGCGTCTGCCATTGCTAAGCAACCATGACCTGCACTCTCCATGATGACGTGGAAGTTTCAGCAAAGGATAATAAAGCAATAAGCCCCAAGAAGCCATGGATTACAGTGAACTTATAGCAGCTATGGGGTGTTGTTAGGCACGACGCTAAGTGTCATAACAGCTAAAACCCCCTTAGCTGTTATAAATTCACTGTAAACCACGGCTTCACGGGGCTTATTGCTTTTATAAAACGGTTATTCCACATACGTAGTAAGGTTTCACAGAATAAAACAGAGCAAATAAAGTGTAATGATATTAATAAAAACAGTATTCTTCCACCAAACAATGTAGTTCCTCAGAAACAGTTGTGGTTCCAACAAAGTGGTTGCCGAGCAAAACACAGAAGTAAACAAAGGTGTATGTTTGTAGTGTAATTTACAACAGCTTCGAACGCGGCTCAACCAATCAGAATCAAGGACCGGAACTATCCGTTTTACAAATGGATTTCCAGCACTGAAAATCGCTTCCAGTAGCTCTGCTACTAAATTTACCCTACATTTATTTAAAAATGGCTATCCCTGTACAGCTATGATCAGCTGTTCCTCCATCTTGGCTGAGCTTTCAATGTTGTTATAAAAAGGGTGAAGGTGATTGGTTGGTTCTTGTCACATGACCTGCGGTGCACTTGCGGCATTCTGAAAAGTTGAGATGTTTTTATCTCACTGCGGTGCGGATTCACCTGGAAAAAACGAGCGTGTCACTCTCTATTTGCGCGTGCCGCACGTCTACATTTGAATGTAGCTTGGATGTATCCTTTGCGACCTTCAATCACCCACAATCCTTTGTACCCATTCCATTTCATGAAAATAAACTGATGAAAAACGATTCAGTACTGAGCTTATCTGAATTTATTATGAAATGTAAGACAAAAATAATGTTTTCGGACATGAAAGCATAGATGTTATTTTTTGTTTTGGTGTAAATTACTCACTAAACGCTAAACTGCCAATAATGTAAGCCAATGGGAGACTAGACGGCTGTTATTCATTGTATTGCATTCATAGAAAGTCAAATAATTTAATGATTTGTAATACAAAGTATTTTTCCAAAACTAAGTTTTATTAGTATTTTCGTGCCGTGGCGGTGAGGGCGGGAACATATGTGACGTAGTCACGTGCACTTACTAGACTGTCTCATTCTAGCGTTTAATGTCGAGGAGGACTCTAGCCTTACAAGCCTCTGAAGAACTGAGCTGACGCAGCCTCGGTAGGATGCAGCCTTCCGAGGCCTCCCTAATCAAACACACCTGATTCAACTCATTAGCTCATTAAAGGAAACTCCAGGACCTGAAATGGGTGTGTCAGATAAGGGAGACATACAAAATGTGCAGTGTTGGGGGGCGCCCAGGACCAGGGTTGAGAAACACTGGTCTACTGAAACACTAGCCAAAGGATGCCAGGAAATTGCATAAAATATTTTTTAACACATTAAACTGCAAAAAAACACAACGCATTAATTTTGACAGCCCTAATATACCAGCCTGGTCTCATTGTTTATACGTAAGTATTAGTATGTAATATTTAAAAACACATGTTTGTACATTTTCATTGATGTTGAAACTTACAATTTAGACGTAATTCAACATTCAAAATGTACAAATCGCTACATATTTTTAATAAAAAAACGTAAAATATTAACATAGCTTTTATATTAAGATATTTGTATCAATGCATTTTTATCATTTTATCAATAAGCGATTTAGATGTTTGGACCCCTTAACATACCCCCAAACTTAAACCTACCCATTTTATAGTGAGTATAAAAGAATATAAAACATAATTGACTGAAATATGCAGGGAAATGACCATTTTAGTAGCAATATAGAATAAATATATGTTTATAGTCGCTAATCCCACTCCTACCTCTAAACCTAACCATAACTATCTCTGTACAGTATAAGAAAAATTACAGACAGATAAGTGCAATCACAATAATTTATTTATTGTTAAAATGTCAAAAGCAGTACCAAAAGTAATCCAAATGACGATGCATTGCAGCAGCAGTCCTCTATGGCGGAATACAGTAGGTTTGTGTGAGGTGCAGAGCAGAATTTAAGTTGTTATTCGCTGTAAATATTATCCAGATAATTATCCAGATCACTCTTCTTCTTCTTAATGGCGAATAACTCCTTAGGCGATATGTATACACATATCTATGTGTATAGATACCACATTCGACCACTCCAGATACGTTGACGGGTCCGCCATTTTGGAACGGTCAACTTGACGTCATTCACCATAATAATCAATGAATATTCAAAGATGTACACAAAGCCACTAGAAGGCAAGCCTGCAACCATTAGCTGAAAAAGTGTAATGGCTAATGCTAACGCTTCCGTCTGGCAAGTACGTGGGAACACCATAATAATCAATGAATATTCAAAGATGTACACAAAGCCACTAGAAGGCAAGCCTGCAACCATTAGCTGAAAAAGTGTAATGCTAATGCTAACGCTTCCGGTCTGGCAGTACGTGGGAAAGGAGACCAGAGGCCGTTTTTTTAGTGGACGTCAATGGAGGAGAGGCTTCACTACTCTGAATAAACAGCTTTTTAGAGGAAACGGCTTATTTAATTAATCAACAGTCTATCTGCTAATCTTCAACACTAAACAATACTTCTGGACTGAACTATTTGTAAAGTTTACCATGAAAAAAATGCTGTTTTATAAGAGAAGTCACTGACTTTTTGAGACAGGTGTGATTCAGCTTACAGCATTTCTCATTCATTCCTATGGTATCCGTAAACAGCGATTGAGTGTTGCACAACTCTGACTGAAATTCAATGACGTCAAGGCTGTAATGGGATTGGTTATTAAGGCACACGTGATCCAAGTTAGCCATTATGTTTCTCCAATAGTAAGTAATACCAAAGACTATATTGGTATTGGTATAGACCAGGGGTTCCCAACCCTGGTCCTGGAGATCTACCTTCCTGCAGAGTTCAATTGCAACCCTGATCAAACACACCTGTCTGTAATTATCAAGTGCTCCTTCAGACCCTAATTAGTTGGTTCAGGTGTGTTTGATCAGGGTTGGAGCTAAACTCTGCAGGAAGGTAGATCTCCAGGAACAGGGTTGGGCACCCCTGCTATAGACTATATACTGACTGAATTTCAGTCAGGTTTCAGGCCCCACCATAGCACAGAAACTGCACTTGTTAAAATTACAAATGACTTGCTTCTTGCGTCAGACCAAGGCTGCATCTCATTGCTAGTTTTACTTGATCTTAGTGCTGCGTTCGACACTATAGATCATGACATACTCATAGATCGATTACAAAACTATACAGGTATTCAAGGGCAGGCTTTAAGATGGTTTAGATCCTACCTCTCCGATCGCTACCACTTTGTTAATTTAAATGGGGAGTCATCTAAATTATCACCAGTAAAATATGGAGTGCCACAAGGATCTGTCCTAGGTCCTCTGCTATTTTCAATATACATGTTGCCCCTTGGTAATTGATTGCATCATATAATAATTGCTGTTAATAGTGTTCATCGTCTGTTTGATTAAGTTTTTAATTGATTATGTCTTTAGTTGATTTTTCCATACATTTCTGCCATATGTACATTAACTGACAGTCACCACTGATAAGCTACCACTAAATATTGCAGAAACTTAATTTGCTGTAAAGTTGCTTTGCAACGATTTGTATCGTGAAAAGCACTACAAATAAACTTGAATTGAATTGAACTATAGAGCAGGGGTGTCAAACTCAGTTCCTGGAGGGCCGCAGCCCTGCAGAGTTTAGTTCCAACCCTGCCCCAACACATAGCATTTAGTTTTCAAATAAGCCTAAATTACTTGATTAGCTGGATCAGGTGTGTTTAATTAGGGTTGAATCTAAACTGTGCAGGGCTGTGGCCCTCCAGGAACTGAGTTGACACTCCTGCTATAGAGAGTATGCATTGATGTCACTTTCCCGCCGGACCAAGACCAAGCCTGCTGCATGAATTAATTTAATAGGGAAACTACGCAAACACGAGTAAAACAAACGATTATCACTTTAAACTAAAGGTTGTTGAACTCGATACAGTGTTCCTTGCAACTTATCAAATATCCAGTGGTCCATGGATATTAACATGCAGTCAGGAATCGTGTTTCCTGACATTTATGGGATGATTGGGATGCCAGGGAAATACATAAAGCAAATTTGCCCATGAATGCTTTATTTAAATCAAAAAGAGGTTCGTCTAAATCCGAGTGATCACTTATATCAATGTTTTGTGTGTATATATATATATATATATATATACACACATACACACACAAGATATACAATATACAAAATCAGATGGCCAAAGGCAAATGATCAGACAGAGTGGCAGAAACTGGATTCTGAACTAAGCCAGCTGTTGGAGCTTTCATTGCGAGGAGGGATTGATAGCAAGCTCCGCAACTTTGGTGAAATCATCGCTGAGGAATGCAGGAAGAAATCTGGACAGGTTAGGAAGAAGGAGCCTACAGCCCGAAGGAAGGGAAGGAGGGAGAGGGAGATCGAACAGCTAATCAGAAAGAGGCGTCAGCTCTGCCAGGGCTGGAGAAAAGCCAGTCCTCATGAGAAGGCTGGCCTAAAGGAGCTGTGGGATGACCTCAGACGAAGACTCGCCAACCTGCGTAGTGCTGAGAGAATCAGAAGGAGGGGAAGGAGAAGAGAGAAGGAGAGGGCTAGTTTCTACAGAGATCCATTCAAGCATGTCTGAAGGTTGCTGGATGAGAAGAGGAGTGGCAGGCTAGACATTTCCAAGGAGGAGCTCGATCAGTACATTAAGAACCAGTACAGTGACAACAAACGGGCCATGCCACTGGGGTCTCCAGGATATGTGCCACGCCCAGCCCCTCTCACCTTGCCGTTTGATACCACCCCTCCTAAGTTGCGAGAGGTGGAGGAGGTCATAAAAAAGGCAAGATCAGTGTCAGCACCTGGGCCAAATGGTCTACCATACAAGCTGTATAAGAACGGTCCTCAGGTGGTGAAGGTGCTGTGGAGGCTGATGAAAACCGCATGGAGAAAGCAGCAGATATCAGCCGTCTGGCAGCAAGGCATTGGTGTGTTTATTCCCAAAGAGCAGAACTCCAGGACTATCAGCCAGCTCAGGAGCATTGCCCTTCTGAATGTAGAGTGGAAAATTTTCTTCTGTCCTTGCAAGGAGAATGACCAACTTCCTCATGGCGAATGAATACATCGACACAAGCTACGAGAAGGCTGGGATCCCAGGCTTTTCGGGATGTATTGAACACTCGGCTATGATTTGGGACCAAATTCAGCCTGCCAAAAGTTAGAAGAGAGATCTGCATGTGGTGTGGTTAGATCTTGCCAATGCATATGGTTCAGTGCCCCACCAGCTGATTGAATTTGCCTTCGAATTTTTTTACGTCCCAGTGTGTGTCAAAAATATCATCAGCAGATATTTCAGCAATCTTCACATGGCATTCACCTTGGAACACTATACAACAGGGTGGCAACGACTGGAATGTGGGATTGCCATGGGATATGCCATCTCCCCAATCCTGTTTGTAACAGCCTTTGAAATAACTGATATCACGAGCATTCTGCAGACGGCGCCATGTACAACAAGGCTTCTCAATCATTTAGACGGGCTGATCGGATGGGCAAGAATGAAGATCAAGGCTGAAAAATCTAGATGCCTCTCGATAAACAAAGGAGTGCCACAAAACAACACCTTTTATGTGGGAGCGAGGCCCATCCCACAGCTGGCAGAACAACCACTTAAGAGTTTGGGGAGGCTGTACACTGCAGACTTGTCTGATAAGCAGATGGGAAAGCTGGCATGGCAACAACTCACAGAGGGCTTGGCAAAGATAGATCAGAGCCAGCTCCCAGGGAAGCACAAAGTGTGGTGCTACCAGCACACTATACCAGGGATCCTCAAATTTGGCCCACGAGATCCACTTTCCTGCAGAGTTTAGCTCTAACCTTAATCAAACACACCTGAGCATGCTAATCAGTGTCTTCAGAATAATTAGAAAATCACAGGTAGGTCAGTTTGATCAGGGTTGGAGCTAAACTCTGCAGTGCATTGACCCTCCAGGGCAAGATTTGAGGAACCCTGCACTATACCATCGAGTGATGTGGCCATTAAAAGTCTGCGAGATGCCTTTGTCCAAAGTTAGCAGGATGGACAGCCTAGCCAACAATTACATCCAGAAGTGGCTGGGCATGCCCCGTTGCTTCTCAGATGATAGTCTCTTTAGCCAGAATATGCTTGAGCTCCCTATGAACTCCATCTCACTAGGGCAGGTATGCGCAACTTTGATAGTGACGAGGGCTAGCATTTTTTCTCCTTAAACCAAGGGGCCAGATTACTAATCCATGTCCACGCACCTTTTACATCGTCTTTCTCAATTTCCTTTTTATTGGAGGAAATTAAAGTATAACTAATGTCATTTGTTATTAAAGATTTTATTAACTATAAAACTTGTGCAGTTATGCTAATTCAGAAGAAAAACTTTGTTGTCAGTGGATAGAAATATTACCTCAACAAGCCAATGTAAACATCTCAATTGCATTGTCTGTAAATTTGCAACAAACAAATGTACAGAGGTCCTTTTTTTTATTAGTGGCCTACAGAACATTCTCAAAACAACCTAAGAGGACAGTTAAAAAGGGCTTATTAAAAAAAATAGTTATTCCAAATGGTACCATAAAATAACCTGGTGTCTTAAGGATTTTTAAAATCAAATTTAAGACCTTTAAAGACCTTTTTAAGTCAAGTCAAGTCACCTTTATTTATATAGCGCTTTTAACAATACAGATTGTGTCAAAGCAACTGAACAGCATTATGTATATCGAAAATAGCAGAGGACCTAGGACAGATCCTTGTGGCACTCCATATTTTACTGGAGATGACTCCCCATTTAAATGAACAAGATCTGCACTAAACATTTCAGCCTTTAAACAATTTTTAAGAAAAGGGATGAGTCAAAGGTATCAATTATTATATTCATTTAAACAATTATTATCAATTGATTATATTAAATAACATATAAATATATCTTAGTGTCTAAATTGCTAAAATTGTTATAATGCATTAGCTTTTTGTTGATCCACTGGTTCACATTTAAAAATATGTAGCAAAAATAGCAGATGGGCTTATTGAAAAAGCCAATTCGTTCTCTGCCAGCAGGTTTCACTTTCAGAATTGCAGAAATATAGTGGTTTCCCCGGTAACTGCAGTACACAAAGCTGATGTGCAGCGCTCAAGTTTATTCAGTGAAATCACAGTCTTTTGATGTTAATCCATATAGTAATTATTGTCTTTCCGTCCCCAAAGACCTCTTATAATTTAGACTTTTTTGTACCATTTAAGAGTTTTCATTGCCTTAAATGTAAACTGAAGATGTTTAAGGACCCACGGAAACCCTAATAAGAACATAGTTCAGTGCAAACATTCCTGTCGTGCACGATCTTGGTAAAAAGATAATCTGTTTAACGTTACCATCTTGACTGGAAAATACTGTTTTCATGGTCAGTTTTTCATTTATTATTTGCAAATGTTAGGGAATGTTTACATTAGAGTGCATGTCCGACAACGCTGAAATTAACACGGGGAGCGGCTGGAAACTAGCGACCTCTCCTGGTTGGAGATAGTATTAACATCATGAACTGAAAGCAATCTTTACGTGACTTGCTTTTCAAATATTTAAAAATTGATCATCCGAGTCTAATATGATCCAGCAGGCCATACTAAAAGACACTGCGGGCCGTATACGTTTAGTTCAAATAGAATTGAAGAGTAATAAAATAATCTAAATTATTTACTTATTTGAAATGTTATTTTTTTATCAAATATATTAACAGATATTAATTTAACAAATACAACCTATAACAGTTTTAATATAGCTAATGTTTAATTAATGTTTCATTTAAAGACAGAACTTGAGCTTTTCTGGTATTTTGACACGTTTCAATCACATGTATAATGTATGGCAAAAAAAAAAAAAATCTATTAACTAAATATAAATTCATTTAAAGAGTCACCAGCTTCAGGGGTGCATGTGAAGTGTCATAAAAATGATGTTTTGACTGCTCAGAAATAAACAACACAACACATCCCTCTGTGATCAGTGTGGCCCCCCCATCTGTTCATGACAGCACCGGCCATCTGTTGCCAACAAGAAACCACATCCACCCAATTACATAACGTGGATCTTTCCCAAAACACTACATTTAAACGAATAAGGATGCAGACAAAACATGATGTGATCAAAGAAAAGGTGTTAAACAAAAAAAGCATGGAACACTTACAGTTTCTCTGTTTGAATCCAAGAATCCAAGCCACAAGAAGGAAAAAAAACCTCTTAAAATCATTGTAGACGTATAGTCTATAAATAAATAAACAAACAAACAAATATATATATAAATTAAGTACTCTGGTGTCACTCAAATATATAATGAATTAATGTATTTAATTTATTATTATAATTATTATTATTATGGTTGTCAAAGGAGTAGCCTACCCAAAAATAAATTATTTTTAAATTAATAATTATTCACCCTCATGTCATTCAAACCTGTACGAGTTTTTTTTAGTTCTGCAGAACACAGAAGAAGATATTTTGAAGAATGTTGGTAATCATATAGTTTCGGTTCACGTTGACTTCCATTATATGAACAAAAAACACAATGGAAGTCAATGGGGGCCAAAGCTGTTTGGTTACCAAAATTCTTAAAAATATCTTCTTTTGTCTTCCACAAATGAAAGGAAGTCATGCAGACATAAGGGTTAATAATAATGACAGAATTTTCATTTTTGGGTGGACTATACCTTTAAAATATATTTTTACTGGAAAACAGGACCAAAATAAAGATGACGATGTTTTATTTGCATTGGAGTTGGTACTTTGATATCTTTGATAGCAAACACAGAGCGTTCCATTGGGTTCCCATTTGTTTATTTTGTTGGGAACCAAATAAAAACGTTCTGAGAACGTTCTCTGTTGGTTCTTTTTTTGTGACCTTAATATAATCTTTCTAGAAAGTTCCAGAAAGGGTTTTTTTTTTGTGACAACCTAAAAGGGATCTTACACAGAATGTTCCCTAATGGCTATTTTTAGGTTTTAGAACCAAAAACGAACTTTCCCAGAATGTTCTGGAAACCAAACGTTGTTAGCTGGAACATTAATGTCCAATAAATAAATACATTTCACACAATGAAGTGCAGTATTTATGGAAATATCATCAAATTACTTCGAGGTTTCCAGTCTGACCGAAGGTTACAGTTTGACTCTGTAAGCCATAACACTCCAGAACTTAATCCCAACACAGCGAATCCAACCGAAGGTGGCGACTCGGCCATCTGCACCACCTGCTGCCATCTACGCCGCATTCTGCCAATACTTGCTTGTGCCAAGCATGCGGATGCCAGCCTCTCCCGCAGGTCAGACAGCGAGATTTGTCTCTGTGAACCCTCACGGAAACAGTCTGTAAGGAGGTGTATTGGCAAGCTCGCAACTAATCTCCTTAAATTACCTCATCAGTTTGTCTTGTCATTAATTTTTCTCTGATACCGTTAAATACACAAATTACTCAAGTGCTAATTAACGGTTTCGAATATATCTTCCAAACCTGTCCTGTCAGATGATGTATGTTTTTCTGAGGAGAGATCAGAATGTTCTTCACTGAACGCTTTGGCCGAAGTCACTGACATGCCAGCTGGGAATTTATTCATTAGGCAAATGATTCAAAATTTAATTTTTGCTGGGTCAAATTCCAACTACAACAACTTTTCAGACACGTACAAAGACAATATCATGGTCTTATGCATATATACCATAATAAGACTAAAATACCCTTGGAGTATCACGGTATATGGAAATTGTAATATTTCCAGCTAACAAAAATATGTTCTAACAATGTTGTGCTAAGTTATGAAAAGTTACACCTGAATGTTCCCTGAACATTAAAAATGTCCAGTAAGTTTATTTAAATGGTCTAATTTTTACATTTTTACATTACATTTAGCGGCCCATAGAACCAGCCGCTAATAAGGCATCTATATATATGTTAACAAACAATGTACGCCAAATAAATTCCCGCGTCTCGCCAGAATATGACGTTCGCATTACTTCTGTCACACTCGGGGCCGTACTAAAAGACACTGCGGGCCGCCAGTTGCCCATCCCTGCACTAGGGTATAAGCACGAGAAAGCACGCCTTGTTCTGGAGATGAAGGACTCCCGGGGCCCCTTGGTAAGGAATGTCAAAGTCCCCATCCGGACAGGCCGTAAATGGAAGGTGCAGGAAGAGGTACATCAGGCCATCTCCATTCTGCAGCATAGAGAGGTCATGGGGTTGGTCCTGCTCAAAAACATATATAGTTTTTGTCAGTGTTTATTTAAAACCATCCGGTTATGTAGAATATAAGATGGTAAATATTTAATTGGTGGGTTATCAATACAATATATAACAATACAATATATAGTGTATGATTTTACCACAAAATTCAACATATTGAAATTACATGATAGCTGCAAATCTATGTTTCGCTGCCTGGAGTCCATTTGTTTCTTTGAATTGCAGCGATTCATTTGCTTCTCTCTTCTGTAGCATTTGGCAGTCTGTAAAAATATACCTCAGATTTCTTGTCAAATCTATTTGTACAGTCAATTGCAAAGCTCTTTCTCGTTTTAGATGTGTTTTGTCACAGCATTCACGCTGAAAACCAATGCTGCCATTCAGTCTTTTTGCCACACAGTGGGCGGAGCCGCAGTCACTCCAGATGACGGTGACGTCACGTGCATACCCTCTATAGAATACCCAAGACGTGTCACTGGTATAGTTTTGAATGGGGAAAAATGCAACACTCAATATGGCCACTCTAACACAGGAAGCCCTGCCTTCTGAATGAAAGAGCCAATCGCTAATCAGTAAAGTCAGCGTGTCACTGCAGCTGCCATTAGAAGCACAGACATAATAAATACCATTTATTATGTCTATGGTTAGAAGTCCCGGTTGTTATAGAAACAATCAGTGTTCTGAGACGTGCGCACTGGCTGGTCTAGCACTATTTGAGCAAAAGAAACAACATGTATGAGACAGTTGTTGTCAGATTTCATTGGTGATTTCAAATATGAAATTTAATCATAAGCTTGGTGAACAGTTTTGGAGAATTTGACGTTTCCCCATTCAAAGAGATAGGAGCTGCACTTGCATGCCTGAGAGGCGATTCAAAGATGGCCGCCGAGTGACATGACTTGCCTTAAAGAGACTTTGGTAATACAGACCCTCTCATCTCCCTATATTAAGACAATCTCTGGAGCCAATGAGCGTTCGATTTTCCTGCCATAAAAAACCTGTTGAAGCGGCAACATTTGAATTTGGAACGAGCGTGTCCGACACAGCTTGCACTTATTCACTTCATCACATGATTTGTCGAGAGGTAATTCACAGTGCCCCCTTCTGAGCAGTGTGGTTTATATACTAACATTTTGTAATCACTAAGACACCAATGCTTTGACTGTAAGTACCGGCAACGTGTCTGAAGTGCCGGTACGCACGAAAAAGTGTCGGCACGCTAAAGACTAAAATACAGAAGTGCTGGTACTGCATACCGGTGTGTACTTCAAACACTGATCTGGCAGCATTTTGGAGCCATTAAAAAAAGTAACAAGCAAATCTCATAATGAAAATATGACATGAATGTGCATTTTTGGAAATCCTGAAAACATTCCTATAGTTAGATCATATCATAGACGTCTGAAGGTATATATATATAAAATAAAATTAATTAATTAAAATATTGACTGGATATACTGTAATTTGTATTTGTACAGTAAGCCTTTTTCTCTCTTTCTAAAAATAGCTTATAATTATCCATACAAATATAATCATCACTCCATTTTCCAAACCTGTGATCCCTTGTAATCATTATTTGTGTGAATATATCACTTACCTGTTTGTTTGTTTTTTGTTAGCTATTTCAGCTGCAACTGTTGTCCACTGTGCTGACCCCCATACAAACTACACAAACACACATCCAGTCATTATAGCAGTAAATCTCCAGTGCTTTATGATGTTGAGTGCAGATCTGCTGCTGTAGATCTGAGGAAGCGTTAACCAGATTGTGTTTTTTGAAAGCTTCAGACTCATAATGAGGACGAATGTCAGTTTGACTGTAAGAAGCCAAACACACCAGACAAGACTTGATGACTTTGAGTTTTCTTCCTTTAGAAACATCACACTTCACATCTCAAAACCTAGCTGGTGCCTCCAGTTTCATTCCCTCTAAAATGTCAGCCGGCACTGTGTTTCTGAGAGACGGGCTTTGGTTGAATGTAGACCTGCAATTGGGTCAATTGTAACCCCTCCTTATCCCAACACATCTTAATACAGTCCATACAAAAACTGTGTCCACGAGATGTTGTCACTGGGTCCTTAAGCAGATAAGACAGACTGGACAGTTTAAAGGATTTTTTAGCATCAGATTCTACCGTTTTGGTGCTAGATACACTGTAGATTAGCATGTTGTAAAGTCTGAATCTTTTATAGGCTACACTCAGTAGGGAGTGGCATATACACTAGGCTATATGGACAAAAGTAATTTCTATAAGTAGGGCCTACAAATCGTTGGGCCCTATCATACACCCGGCGCAATGTGGCGCCAGGCGCGACGCAAGTGTTTTTTGCTAGTTTCAGCCTGACGCAGTTATCATTTTCACGTCCTGCGCCACGTTGTTTAAATAGCAAATGCGCTCATGGTCGTGCTGGTCTGAAAACGAGGTGTGTTCAGGCGCATTGCTATTTTGAGGCAACTGAAATAGACTGCACCATTGACCAACTTAAACCTGGTCCAAAGTCAATGGCACATTATTTTTTTTATTTGTTATTTAAAGAGCTCGTTAGCAATATGTGCCTATAGGCGAGTCCACAACGCACGTACAGTCAGCTTATTACACACACAGGGAGCAGCACACAAACATGCCAAATATTAAAAATTAAAGGATTACAATGTAAAAGATTATTATTGTGTAGGCTACATAAATATAAAAATGCCTACATGTCATAATGGAAAGTCATTGCATGTATCAGAATTAGGCTACCTGTTTGCTCGCGCACGAGCAGCTCCGTTTACTCTTTGGAGACCTCTCTTTGCCCAAAACACACCCATTACTCATTAAGAGAATAGGGAAAAACCCTTTTAGACCATGCACCGGGTGCGCCGACTGTTTTCCCATCATTAAATTAGCAAAAGTGGATTCGGACATGCCCTAAGTGCACCTGCGCCTTGCGCTTTAGACCATGTGCTTAGATCGTTAAAATAGGGCCCTTTATGTTTAAGCATATAATGATATTCTAGGGAATTGCCTGCTTCTAATTTTATAGCAACAGTTTTGACAGGACCCTTTTCTATTCTAACATGACAATGCCTATGTGTATAAGGCAAGGTTCAAAAAGAAATGATTGATTTAAATGTAAATTAGCATGACAAACAACAACTTCCTTCAACAAATGGTTGCAGAATTATGAGGATTGTTATAGCACCACCTAGTGCTAAAATTTGAGAATATTTTGTGCGGCTTGTCATTACCCTGTTCTAATTCCCCCGTTTGATTACGCACAGCCAAGTAGGCCTACCCATTAGTAGAAAAGTGAAAGCACTTGTTTGTTGGGTTTCCGCTGCCGAATCGATTCGCTTGAGGTGGCTACAGCGATCTATCACGCCACATTAAAGAGCGCCGAAACAGTATTTATTGCTTGAATTTCCTAATAAAATTGACAGAAGTTGAAATCTGAGACTTCATTTCATATCAAAAGTAACAACGCACAAAGCTTGCGATTTATTGGATGGGAGGCGAACTATATGTAGGCCTACTGTTCATTCATCAGCTGAAAACAGCATCAATTGGGATTTAAGAATCGATATTGATTCATAAAAATGAGAATCTATTAAAATCGAGAAATCGATTTTTTGTTACCCAGCCGTAGCATATTTTGTTGTTTTTAGTTCTGTCATGACAACTCTCGGAAGATTTTAGCATGGTAATGGATATGACCTTGGCTGCGTCCGAAACCACCTACTCAATGAGTAGGTACTTAACAAGCGCTAAAAGAGTAGGTACTCTACAGCCAAATCTCGTTAAGTATGAATGCGATCCGCCATGTTGACATTATCATGTGATCTATGACGTTATAACAAGCAACAGCTTAAAAGATACGAGCGACAGGTTTAATACCTCTATCTGTAAATATTTTGATGATGATGAAATTTGCTCATCTTGTTAAAGAAACAGCTGCCCTTTTATTGTGATTGTAGCATAACCAATACATTTTGTGTTGATTTAAGTTTTTATATTTTTAACTACTAAAATGACCCACAGTTTAATCCTTAAAGATATTATTTTTTATTACGAAAACCCAAAATCGTTATCTCGTGAATATGTTATTAATTTATTTTATGTGTAAAATTGTTCAACTACACGCAAAACTGGCCTAAATCTCCTTTGTTTTCCTATTTTTCTTGTTGAATTTAACTCCCTTGTTTCATCCCTCCAGCTTATAAACAACAACAAATGCAATATTTTGATGCATTGATTATATGAATATTATGATTATTCAGAGATATTTAACCTTGTCGTTGTGCCTTTTTTTCATACTATGATGTATGCAAACCCATTATATTTATGTTTTCTGCTTTTTGTCATTATGATTGTTCATTGTTAAAGATACAACCATCTTTCCCTGAGCTTGTATGTAATTATAAGTTCTGCAGTAATAATAATAAAAAAATAACATAAGTGGGACAGGTGCACTATCACCTCATAGCATCAGTAACTCCACAACCCTACCTAGTACGGTTTTCCTCAGCGTTTGCAATATTTGTAATATCTGCACAAAGACGACGTCGATCAGCTGCTAGAAGATCTCGCCATTGGAGAAGACTGTTAATTTTACACTCGAAAAATGCAAATGTAAAACAAGCAAAATGTAATTTGTTTTGTCATATGCCATAGCTATGCATGACTACACACTAGACAAATGCAGCCAAGGTGAATACATCTAAATTTTCAGTCAAGTAATGAATTAATGCACAAGTTAATTAAACAATTATATTTTATTTACTGACAACAGGAAATATGAATAAATGAGTAAAAGAATAAATAAAAGTAACCATGAAAATTAATAAATACAAATCATCGACACAGGAAACAAAGCTTTATTCAAACATATTGTTCTAACAAACATGTATTTACAGGCAGTGAAGCCACATCCTACTGCATCTCAACACAGCTGTTCCAGTTCTGCAGCTTTATTCTGATGAAGCAGCTGACCACCGTGTTTCTTTGCCGTCCATCACGAACAAGAGCAGGAGAACATGTGTAGGACAATCTGACTGGTGCCGTGTCTGCTCCAAAAATTTGTGTGCCTACTCTCCATGAGCACGACTACCTGTAAAACATTTACAGAGAGTAAAACGTTTTACAATTCATGTTGTCAGCATTGTTGTCATTGCTTCATTACTTTTGTGGTGTAGTGAGCTAAACCACTGAACTGGTAAGCAGAAGGTTGCTGGTTCGATCTCCGCAGTCGTCACCACCGGTGTGTCCTTCAGCAAGGCTCTTTACTCCAGGTTGCTCCAGGGGGATTGGGATCCCTGTAATAAGAGCACTGTAAGTCACTTCAGATAAAGGTGTCTGCCAAATGAATAAATGTAAATGTGATTTTTGTAAATCCTTTTTTGTGTCTTGGGCACAAACGCTCAATAAAGCTGCTTATTTCTCAAAGTTTATTTCGTCATGGTACTACTATAATATAAATGCATACATATTTCATACAATTTATTCATACAATTAAAGGGTTAGTTCACCCAAACATATAAATTAAGTCATTATTTACTCGCCTCCACACTGTTCAATCCTTGTTTTTGTTTTTTTCTGAACACAAAAGGTGATTTTGGTTAAGTTTGTCCTGCTGGTTTCTGTTCATACAATATCAGTTAATGGAGCCTCACTTTCAGAAGCTTCATGACATTATTTGATGATGCTTTTAAAGCTTTTGAAACTCTGGCTCCATTGACTGATGTTGTATGAACAGAAACCAGCAGAACCAACTTGACCAAAATCACATCCTTAATGTCTTTTAGTCTTTCTCTAGATGTTCTCGCTGACTCTGGGCTCACTGAGGATGAAGGGGCCACAGCAACATCCGGTCCAGATGAGGCAGTAAGGGCAGGTGGAGTGATGGAGTGACTCATCCATGACACTGGACCATTTCCAGGATGCTGCTGTGGACTTCTCCATCCTCACTGCTCAAACCAGTCTGCAGACATTTCAGATCCTGCAAAAATGCACAAATATAATACAAAAGCAGTCATTTTAACAGCACAATGTCATTTGATTTCTGTATTAGAAGTAACAAAATAATCTTACTTTATATTTTTGTTTCAGGTTTTCCCTTTTTTTCACAAATGCCGCCGTCACCTTTCCTTGCAGGTCCTGCTCCACCACAAAAGCTCTGCAGCATATGCACAGAAATCAAGAATCAGAAAAGTGTTGTGATAACTCTGTTTGAAATTACAATAATTAAAATAAACTACAACTTAAGATTTAAAAGATGTTTTATTGATGTCTGTAGTATACTCACTCAAAGCCTTTGATGGCAGCATT
>NW_015557379.1:1292642-1294155 GCF_001515605.1 Sinocyclocheilus anshuiensis | reverse complement strand
CTTTTTATCTAACACAAGTGCTCCACAATTTATCAACAATACTAATGCACAAATAAAATAGATAACTTATGTTTAGTTACTCTATGTAGATTTGTTTATTAACATTACTTACATTCATCTAAAGCAGTGTTGACAACAGTGAATTCTACTACATAATAGCACACATACATCATTCAGATGTCTTTTCATGTTGTGATGTGCTCATCTGTAATTCTTTTAGAACATTTTCCTGTCAGATATTAAATAGACATTTAGTAATCGTCTTTAAGATGTATATTGGTTTATATAAATTCACTTTGGAGACGTGCGTGTGCTTATTGGAGCTCCCCTGTTCGCTATACATAATAAAATATGTTTTTACAGTTAATCATCAGTTTACTCTACAGTAGTTCAACAAAAGTGATTTTAACACAGGGAAGGGAACCGTGTTTTTGGTTTGTAATACTTACATTTGTAAACACCCTCGTCACTGTTCTCCGCCCTGTTCGATGATGACGTATCCTCTCGCGTGGGCTTCTGGGATTGAAAAGTATCCATCGATGAACACTTCAGAATCTGGGCTGAAGCAGTAGGACATCCGGGGATTTCTCGCCTACTCTTTTATGAATACTGAGGTTTCGGACATACTACTTTCTTCACATACTCTTTTGTCCTACTATATAGTAGGTAAGTAGGCTTATTCAGACGCACTTTAAGTAGACGCACGTCCGAATCTCGCGAGAATTAGTACGTCACCCAGGTAATTCTCGCCTACTCTTTTATGAATACTAAGGATTCGGACATACTTATTCGCTCGCCTACTGCTTTCCCCCTACTATATAGTAGAGAAGTAGGCGGTTTTGGACGCAGCCAATGTCAATGTATTTGGTCTTGGTGGAATAGATCTGCTACGCTGCTGCTGTTGGTTATTGCTGTAGTTGTAGATTATTGCTGCTGCTGCTGCTGCTGCAAGCAAGTACAGGAACTTGCTATTGCCGATGCATATGGCGATACGGTGCTGTGAGTATTTAAGACATGCAAATAACCCATAACAGAACTGTACAGGTGGAGCTGGGGAAGGTGGAGGGTTTCAGAAGAACTCTGGAAGCGCGCTGCAAAATGTTCAAGTTGATGCTTACCAGCTATTTAAATGTAAAGCAGCAAGCTCATTGGCTGCGTATGCAATCATAAACCAATCAGCTTGTGCCAAGTCGTTTAACACTGTGAATATCATGAGTTACGTTAAGACCCATCAGCCTGCGCTATCTAGAGTTTCATGAAAGAACTATGCATTTGCGTCCGCTGTCACTGCGGTGTGTGGTGTTGAACATGAAAAGTGACGCAACAATCTCTGTTCATCTGTTCTCTTCATAAATAAATGTATAAGCCTATATGCTCGTCCTGTAGGTTCATTATAAAAAATGAAAATGTGAATTTTTACAACCCTGTCCGTCAAAATGACGGACAATGATAAAGTCTCATATATATATATATATATATATATATATATATATATATATGTTTTGCGTGATAT
>NW_015557379.1:1287382-1292425 GCF_001515605.1 Sinocyclocheilus anshuiensis | reverse complement strand
ATATATATATATATATGATTTGCGTGACATATATATATAATCACATGGATGATTAAATATTTTGATATAGACTTTACATTGTATTGAACTTTTTTTCCCCCCCGAAATTCCCAGGTAGGCTTCATTCTGACCATTCACCAGGTTCTGGTGACGGAGGCCTATCTTTATTTAGAAAGAAAGAAAGAAAGAAAGAAAGAAAGAAAGAAAGAAAGAAAGAAAGAAACCTATATTATTCAATAGGTACAGAAAGCACAAGACAATTACGTACTAAAATTAAGTATGAGTTCCTTGTTAACAGTAAATAGATGTTTAATTAAACCTGATAAAATATTTAAATGTACTGCTGGATTGGCCTTTAAATCAGTTATTTAAAAGGTTTTCCTTAAATGAAAATTCTGGTAACATTTACTTTTCATTCCAAAACTATGTCTTCTGTGGAACTTTATTCTACTTTCATTACAGACAAAAACAGAGACATTTTTCAAAATATCTTTCATGCACAGAACAGCATTAGAGGAAGTGATAACAAAAACACTGTCCTTCTGTCCACTATCCCTTCAATATTTATTTAATACATACAGTCATCATCTGATGAGTGGTCTGAAGCTGAAGCCACTGGTGAATCGACTGAAACAATTAGAAATATTGGATGAGTAACAGAATTAGGAAATAAAGAAAACAATAAATTGACTAAAATGTTGAATTATTATAATTGTATTTTCTATTTGAGTATCTGCACGGAAATGCATACATACATACATAAATAAATACTCACTATCTTGGAGCCTAGTGGTTTTGAAAATTTGGACATCAGCAACTATTAAAAAGATATTACAATGAATTATTTTATGCCATACTTTTTTTTTTTTTTAATTAGCCAGTAACCCCGAATGTTGTGGTGAAATCAGCAGCTAACAAGCACCTCAAATTGTTACATTTTACACAAGCTGACACAATATAGCCTACAGTACTTGTACTTTTTGGTTCACTTATATGATATCATGGCACTCAGCATAGGCCTACTGTGCTATACACTAGAGATGGAACAATTGCTGGTTTGATGATAAACCACGATAAAAGTTCTGACGGTTAGTATTACCATTTTATCTTTTAATTATCATTAATACAGTATTTGATTATGGCAATTTGAAAAACTTGCGGTAAATACGACTCAGCATTAAGCAAAGTCAGTAAGACGTAGACGCAACATGCAGGTTTTGTTTTGTGTGAAAACATGAAGGAAGGCAGTGTGCTGAGAGAGGGTATATGAAAGAATGTATGAATAAATTAATGCATAAGGGGGAACTGACTGTCTTCAGAAAAGTTTCAATGGCATTTTCTTTTCATCCCTCCACATATTGCCTAATAAAGCAGCATTTATAAGCACGGAACTGCTTTGTTTACAGCGGTTACCGGGGAAACAGCTGAATTTCTGCTGTTCCATAAACTCCACCTGCTGTCAGACAGTGGAGTTCAGCCTGTTCGCTTTCATTCAGCCTGTCAGCCTGTCTGCCATTTGTGTGTAGACCAATGTGAAATTTGCACCAATTTTCTGTTGTAAATCTTAAGTGGTAGATGGAAAACAAACGAATGTGCATTCAAAAATATCCCCCCCCCCCCCCAACTTTAATTGCATATGTAGTACACAACCAACATATTTTTTCAGGCCATCATTTTAAATGTTATTTTAATGAAATAACATTTTTTTTTAAACAAAAAGTACATAGTGCTGCCAATTTTATTTGTTCTTTGTTGGCTTTCGATATAGAACTTGGTGAAATTATTTTAGTGTGTGTATGAGTACTTTTTGAACATTTCCTGCACATTTTAATAATACAGTGATAATATTGATAACCATGATCATTTTGGTCACCATAATCGTGATATGAAATATCATACCGTTTCATCTCTACTTCATACTTGTAAAAGTCTGAATGGTTCTTGACAGTTTTACTTCACCTTTCTTTGATATTTTGCCCATGTGCTCTTCACAGAGTTTGACCAGTTGGCTGTTCAGCTCTGAGACAGATTTGTCTACATTCTCAAATGTCAAGAGGTCATTAACATCTCTGGGTGAAGTTGTGCACAGATACACTCCAGATTGAGAAGAGTCATTCTGAAATTGAAAAGAAAAAACAATTAACGCTTAAAAAAGACTTAAGAATAGAATCAATAAATTGTAAGCATTTCATTTAAAAAAGCCTTTCTGTAGATTATACTATTTATGCCTGAAAGAAATGAATGTTATCCTCTGTATGTAAAAGTGGCCCCAGTTTATCATTCTCATTTTGCAGATTACTGATCCCCTGCTCCAGTTTCTGTATGTGTTCATTAATCTGTACTATCTCCTTCTTCTCCTGAGCTCTGATCAGTTTTCTCACCTCACCTCGTCTTTTCTGAATGGAGCGGATGAGCTCATTGAAGATCCTGTCACTGTGCTCCACTACTGCCTGTGCAGAGCGCTGTCAACATGCAGAAACACAGAACATACCTGGCAGTTAACTAATGTTTACATTCCATGTTTATTGTGTATAAAATTTCGCACAAACATTCATTCAGGATTGTGATACATGTGATCAGGGCCATAGCACCTATATTAAGTGTTGGAGTTCTCCAACAGGTCTCAGCTGTTGTGTTGCACCACAACAGCTGGAAGCTGTCTACACTGGATGCAACAAAGTAACCATTGCAAATTCATTTGTCCTTCATTTCAGAAGTGGCTCTCGCACATGGAGTACATCAGAAATCCAATGGGGCATCAGTTTACTATTGGGGATTTGTTGTGTCACATCGTGTCTCTCTGCATCCAGTGTAGACAAAATTATTCTCTGAAAAAAGTAACTACATTAAAAAAAGGAAACAATTCATTATTAAATTCCTGTTAACTCATAATGGTTATTAATCATTTGTTTGAGTTCATTTAAGGAATTATTATTTTATATGTGTGTAAGTAGTTACGCCTACACATTTGCATGTAGGCGCATGAAATAAAAGAGAGAAGGGGCCTGTCCAAATACCCACACTGGCAGTCTTGGTCACTTGAGAGCGTAAGCACACAACAGGAAGTAAGTGTAACCAATCATGCATCATGTTCTGTGGTCTTCATGCCCACTTGAACACTTGGGCTAAGCACAGGAAATACGTCATGTAAGTAGACAAATGGTCAAGTGTAAATACCTCAGCTGCATCCCAATTCAAAGGTTGCATCCTCGAAGGCTGCAATCTAAGGGCGATTGAATCACTGCAGCGCGATGAAGAGTGTCCCAATTCGAAGGCTCCTTCAAATGCGGCCTCGAAATGCACACTTCGTTTCTCTAGCAATGAAGGCTACAACAGATGGACTCTTCGCAGCCTACCCTACCCCACCCCAGAATTCAATGTCATCGCGCCAGAGTAACTGCCGAATTACACTTGTGTGTGTGTATATATACACATGTTCACGAGTTTGCATTTACATACAGTCAAACCGAAAATTATTCAGACACCAGATATAATTTTTTATATTTTTTTACTAGTGGGTGCAGGATACTATAGTTCGTTTATGTAAGTGAGGATAGCAAAATAAAATAAACTATGACATATTATACCAAAAAATTCTTCATACAGTGGACTACCAGTAAAACTGATAAACATTTGGGAAGCAAAATTATTCAGACACTTTGACCTGACCATGTGTTGCTTCTGTGTTTTTTCTTTAATTGCTAATGCGACCTTTTTACACCGCAGACTGAACAAAATTAAGCATTGCTTGGTAATTGGTTGACCTAGATTGGTATTATCTGATTGTGTACTTAAATTTAACACCTGACAGCTGACAGCTATTCAACTTAATTCATTACATACCTTTCTATCAAAATTATCTAACATTATCAAGATTAATTTGTTCTGACACAGTTGAACTCTGAGTTCTTTTCATATTTTATTATCATTTTCTAAACTATAGCGAATAAACTGTGATAATGTGAGAAATGTTGAAGGTGTCTGAATAAATTTTGGTTTGACTGTATAATCGGATTGAGCAAATAGTAAGCATATTTGGCGTAATGCCCCGAGGGAGGGCTCCGAGCCCGGAATATAGCCCGAACCCAGAGATCTCCACTTATCGCTAATTTGGGATGAGAATAGTTAAGAGTGAGGAGTTGGGGTGGAGGAGGGATGCCGGAAAACTGTCATGGGACAGAGGTAAGTTGGCTGTATATATATATATATATACATAGGTATTGTGCTAGTTAAGCTGATTAACTGAACGAGTTCCACATGTGCCGAATTGGTTGATTATCTGATCGTACTCCTCCCGAACCTTGTTAATAAAACATCATTTAAACAAAATTTAAGCAGTATAATAAGTATCAAAACACTTTGCTACACAGCACATTTACTAAGTAAAGAAAAACGGTCCACTTCATATTAATCAAACAGTCAAATCCCATTCTGAATGCCGGTGAAAAGGTCATATCTTAAACACTCACTTAATGTCAGTCAATATAGACATATTAAAATCAACTGTATTAATAGGCAGTGCAGAAACCAATAATACAAAGTTTAATCCTCTATCAAAAACATTCAAATTAAATTCCTAATTCTTACAATAGAGTATAGTAAATTACTATTTAGACTTGCCACAGTCATACTGGAATACCCAACCTTATTTTATAACAGACCATTTTATATGAATGTGAGAGACTTCTGATTCAATAGCTACTACAGGCAACGTGGAAGAAACGGTTTCAAAAGCCTCAATTTAATGCAGGCTGTAGACGGTTGGCCAATTCCCGTTACCCAACGGAAACTGGATTGGGGGACATGACGCCAGTAGAACAAGCAATAGCTGCATGGACTGCCTTAGGTCCCGTCCATGCTTCTGCTAACCCTTGCTGCCCCAGGAAGGAGTGTGCTAAAACTGACCGTCTGATCGGGACCAGGATTCTAAGAACCTTGTTGATTCAGCTTTGGCTGCTCACTCTCAGTTGACACGTGATGTGGGAGAGTGATGTCTTCGACCATTTTATGTCGTAGACAAATATGGCTGGCACAAACCACTTT
>NW_015557379.1:1286835-1287310 GCF_001515605.1 Sinocyclocheilus anshuiensis | reverse complement strand
AGCGAATAAACTGTGATAATGTGAGAAATGTTGAAGGTGTCTGAATAAATTTTGGTTTGACTGTATAATCGGATTGAGCAAATAGTAAGCATATTTGGCGTAATGCCCCGAGGGAGGGCTCCGAGCCCGGAATATAGCCCGAACCCAGAGATCTCCACTTATCGCTAATTACATCGTTGGTGGATGGCCCACCGCTCCTCCGCCTCCTGGCGGATGGCGATGGCTCCTCCTGTTGAGGGCAGCCGGCATCGAGTCCCCCGTTCCCTGCTCCTCTGTGGGACTCGAGACCGGTGAGGGGTGCGGGTGTCACTCATTATCAATTACTTTATATATAGTTATATATAATTATATATATATAATTAGCTATATATAATTATCTTATATATAGATCTGCTACGCTGCTGCTGCTGCTGCAGCAGAGCAAGTACCGAGACTTGCTACTGCCAATACATCCACAACATGCTGCTGTGAGCAT
>NW_015557379.1:1267153-1286712 GCF_001515605.1 Sinocyclocheilus anshuiensis | reverse complement strand
ACATGCTGCTGTGAGCATGTAAGAAATATTGCTGCTGCAAATATAACATACATCAAGTAACCAGTGTTGGGCAAGTTACTTCCAAAATGTAATACATTATATATTACTTATTACTGCCTTTTGAAAGTAATTAGTTACATTACAATATTACTGTCTCTGAATTGTAATGTGTTACACTACTTTTGAGTTACTTTTGAGTTACTTTCACTTTCAAGCACAAACCACAATTACATTCAGAAATAATAGCGGTAAATAAAGCGGAATGTTATAGGCCCTAATGAACAAGCAATAAACACAATAGCAAGCCTATAGGCTATTTTAGTTCTCCTCACTCCACAACAAATCCTTTAAATTTAACTGTATTCAGTTCAAAACAAGAATGAAAAATATGTTGCTAAACAAGCCAAAACGAATTAATTTAAAGCGAAACTGCAAGCAAACGCCTTTGTTCTCACGCAGCCTAACGTTACCTCTATCATTCGGCACGAATCCAAATGTTTCCATATTCGCGATGTATTTCAATGCTAAACTATTATTTAGTATGTAAACCATGCTTTTGTACTTAACGCGATTTCCGCAAAAAAAATAAAAATAAAATCACACTCTTCACATGAACAAATATGTGCTTGGCCCGAGCTCAGGCTGAACGTCACGGATTGTACGGACGATTTTAATTAACCAGTGTATCTATATTTGGTTGACTATTTTATTCTGATAATGAACGGCTGTAATGTTTGCAATGCTGTATGTGTGAGGCTCCGGCGCAATCGAACAGCGGAAACATAAAATACTCCGTCATGGACGATCATACAGATCCTTCGAAACTGCAATGTGTTTACTTTTATTTTAGGATGCGCTTGTCATCTCGATTTCCTTTCCGTGAACTTTTGCAGCCACAAAAATGAACCAAAGTCTTTTTTCTTTCATTTTGTTAATCTGTTAATTATTTAAGTCAAATATATTTCGCGTATAAATTCATTTTAAATGTAGACTATGATTTAATAAAAACAGATTGTTATTTTTAGTTAAACTCAATTTCTGTTGCTTGTCTGCGCTCGTCCACCGCATTCTTTCTCTTCTCCAACCCCGCAGTAGCCTATGCCCATCTCACAAATGTAGAATCCGTCTCAGTCATCTCAACCATCGAATTAGAGCAACAGGAAATAGACAAAGTATTTTACCAGCGGAATTTATTGTCTGGTGCTGTTTTGCGGTGTTGGTAAATTCACCACTTAATTTTGAGTTAAAATATGTTGTTATAACATGCGTTACTGAGATAGTAACGAGTAATAATATTACCCAAATTTTATTAGTAATGCATTATTACTGCGTTACAGCGCTGTTTTGCCTGGTGCTGTTTTGCGGTGTTGGTAAATTCACCACTTAATTTTGAGTTAAAATATGTTGTAATAACATGCGTTACTGAGATAGTAACGAGTAATAATATTACCCAAATTTGATTAGTAATGCATTATTACTGCGTTACAGCCAAAAGTAATATACTACTGTAATACCGTTATTTTTGTAATGCGTTACTCCCAACACTGGAAATAACCCCCATATAGCATGCATGAATCACCTTGTAGCAGATCTATACAGGTGGAGCTGGGGAAGGATAATGATGTCATTAGGTCAGATTGAGTTAGACCTATCGGACTGCGCCATCTAGAGTTTCATGCCAGAAATCTGTATATATATATATATACCCGTATTGTGCTAGTTAAGATGATTAACTAAACAAGCTCCACCAGTGCTGAATTGGTTGATTATGTGATTGTGCTCCTCCCGAACCTTGTTAATAAAACATAATTTTGTGCTGTAAATGTGCAATTAATTAGGAAATGATTTTAATCGATCGACGACATTATATATATATATATATATATATATATATAATGTATATGTCTTGTGCTTGATTTGTTAGTATTTGCTGCTATTTGGCCCCATTCAACACCTTTAAAGCTGTCAATCACATTTACCTTATGAGAATCCACAGCCTTCCTAAATGCCTGGACCTTCTTGGCTATGTCTGTGATTTTCTGAGTGAAATCCCTCTTTTTTATTTTCAGTTCCTCCTGTGGGTGAATTTGTAATAAATAAGAATAATTTGCTTGAGTGACTTATGAAGTAATAGCAATATATGGTAACACTTTATTTTGATAGTCCAGTTAGACATTCTGCTAACTATAAGTAACTTTGCAACTACTGCTTAATATCTGCTAACACTTTGTTTTGATGGTCCACCAACAGATACTATTGACTGTACACAACTTTGCAAACATGTCAACTTATTCTAACCCTAACCATAGCATGGTAACAGTCTATTGAGAGTTAGTTGAAAGGAACTTACAAACTTCTTGTGCTTAAAATTATTGAGCTATCTCTGCTGATAGGGGGAAAAAAATGTGGTCTGGTACTGTATTATTTCATGGAAATATCATAGCAATTAATGCATTTAGTTATTTTTTATTTTTTTATATTTTGTGTTTATATTTTGGCCTATATTCACTATATAACAAAGTCTCTTACTGTATTATTTCATGGAAATATCATAGCAATTAATGCATTTAGTTATTTTTTTATATTTTGTGTTTATATTTTGGCCTATATTCACTATATAACAAAGTCTCTTGTACAGTGCCTTCCGAAAGTATTCATACCCCTTCATTTTTTTTTTTCACGTTTTGTTATATTGCTGCCTTATGCTAAACTGCTTTAAATTACTTTTTTTCCACATCAATCTATACTCCATACACCATAATGGTAGAGCAAAAACAGGTTTTAAACATCTTCGCAAATTTATTTAAAAAAAACAACTTAAATGATTCCATTTCGTAAGCATTCATACCCTTATCTGGCACAGTTAAAATTTAGCTCAGGAGCATTCATATTGCTTGTAGATGTCACTACACTTCGAGTGAAGTTAACCTGTGGCAAATTCAATTGAATGGATATGATCTGGAAAGGCACACACATCTTGATAAAAGGTCTAACAGCTGATAATGCATATCACAGCAAAAACCAAGCCCTGAGGTCAAAATAACTGCCTGTAGAGCTCAGAGACAGATTTGCGTCAAGCCACACATCTGGGGATGAGTTAAGGAAAAAAATTCTGCTTCATTGAAGGTTCACAGAAGCATGTAGTCTCTGTTACCCTTAATGGAAGATGTTTGAAATAACCAGGACTCTTCCTAGAGCTGGCCTCCTGGCCTAACTGAGCAACTGATGGAGAAGGGCTTTGGTTGGTGTGGTGACCAAGAACCTGATGGTCACTCTAGTTGAGCTCCATGATCATATGTGGAGATGGGAAAAACCTACAGAAGGACAAACACCACTGCAACACTCCATCGATTTGGGCTTTATGGCGGTCTGGCAAGACTCAATCCTCTGCTCAGTGAAGACACATGAAAACACACTTAGAATTTGCAAAAAAAAAAAAAGCAACTAAAGGACCCTCAGACTGTGAGAAATAATATTCTCTGGTCTGATGAACCTAAATTCCAAGCATCATGTTTGAAGGAAACCAAGTCTACTCATCACCTGCAGAGTACCATCCCAAAAGTAAATGAGTGGCCCAGACAGAGCCTGAGCTTGAACCCAATCAAATATTTCTGGAGAAACCTGAAAATGTGCGTCTGCCCCCATCCAACCTGACAGAGCTTGAGAGGTGAACAGGTGAGGTGAAGAATGGCAGAAAATTGCCAAATGCTAATGCGCAAAGCTTGTCGCATCAAACAAAAAAAGACTTGAGGCTGTAAAGGTGCTTCAGCTAAATATTTAGTTAAGGGTATGAATACTTACGCAATGCACTTATTTAAGACTTTTTATTTTTTATTAATTTACGAAGTTTTGAGAATTCTGTTTTTGCTTTGTCAATATGGTGTATGAAGTGTAGATTGATGTGGGAAAAAAGTACATTTAAGCAGTTTAACAAAAGGCAGCAACATAACAAAACGTGACATACAGTGCAAGGCACTGTATGTCATCGCTTAAATACATAGCACAGCATCTTACCTGTTTTTTAGCCATTTCAGCTGCTGCTGAGACTGTTTTATGTCCACTGTGCTGATCCCCCATACAAACCACACAAATACATTTCCGGTCATTATAGCAGTAAATCTCCAGTGCTTTATTATGTTGAGAGCAGATCTGCTGCTGTAGATTTGAGGAAGCGTTTACCAGCTTGTGCTTTTTGAAAGCTTCAGACTCATAATGAGGACGAATATGAGTTTGACAGTAAGAAGCCAAACACACCAGACAAGACTTGATGGCTTTGAGTTTTCTTCCTTTACATACATCACATTTCACATCTCTAGGTCCAGCTGGAACTTCCCGTTTCATTCCCTCTACAATTTCAGCCAACACCGTGCTTCTGCTGAGAGCTGGTCTTTGGTTGAATGTAGTCCTGCACGTAGGGCAGCTGTAAGCTCGTCTCAAAGAAGCATCCTGATCCCAGCACCCCTTTATACAGTCCATACAGAAACTGTGCCCACAAGTTGTAGTCACCGGGTTCTTAAGCAGATTCAGACAGATTGCGCAATTTAAAGGATTTTGAGTATCAAAGACAAGTTCTGCCATTTTGATGCTTTCAAATCCAGTGGAAGATTCGCTGTAGAATAACAGAGGCTTTGAAACTTGAAATTTGAATGGGAGTGGCTCCTGTGCAAACATGGAAAAAATTAAAATTAAAGAAAAAATAATAATCAGTATTTCCTGCCTCTGAAAGTTCAAGATAATTTAATCTGCACCATTCTGAAAAGCACTGTACATATACATTTAAAATTCAGAAACACATAGTCCTACATTTGCCCTACTGTAAATACACCCTGCTGCACAATTCTCAAAACACTCACACAAGAGCCTGACAAACAAGTTGAGATCACACTTTTTGATGTATGCACATTGTCTGCTGTGTTTGTCAGGTTCTCCCAGTAGTGGTAGGCCTATAAAAGTCTTTTGTGTAGACCTACTACACAACCAGTTAAAACAATACAGCCATAACAACTGGTACCTGCTGATTTAGAGTCTGGAAAAATACCTTTAATTTTATTTTTCACCAATACACACAAACACAGACTTCTATTACATCTGCGCCCAGTATCATGTATTGCGTTTTTAAATTTAGTTTTATTCACCAAGTAAGCTACAGTACAGTTAGACATACTCACAACTTGTCTGGCATTCCACAGGTGGTGGTTTTATATCATCCGGTATCAGTCACTCCATTGTCAACCGCATTACTGAATATAATAAAACAATGCAAATGAGCAAAAGAAATGGAACAGATTTTTGTGCCTGTATATATGCGATGTGTGCAAAGAAGGAAGTGCTCAACCTGAAAGAAAAAAAAAAAAGAGTAGGCTGCTCTTAAAGGGACACTACCCAATTCTACATGTTGCAACACAAACACCATATATTTAATATAAATGTGTCCAAGAGGTGTAAACTGTGATCAATGAAAATGTTGTTCATATGTTCCTCACATTTAATAAATAAGGGCCAATGAGTTTTCATCTGAAAATAATAATAATAATAATAATAATTGTATAATTTTAAAAGTTGCATATAATTTCAAAAGTTTTTGTGGCATATTGATTGGCACAAATAACATTAAAAAGAACACCAGAAATTCAATACATGTTCATGTTAAACATTTAACTCTGAGACAAGTTATATTTACAATGCCATTCATGCAAGTATACACACTTTGATAAGACTCTTGAGATCAAATCAGTGAGAGAAACAGAAGGACTGCACATGAGCAGAACAAATGATGAGCTTGCCGTTAATTTCTCTAAACCGTGCAGCCATTTCTCCATTTACATCATCAACTGCGCTGAAATAAAAGCGACGAAGTTCAATCTCATCACAGCGTTCATGTTGTCCTACGGTTTCCTCAACAGAGTAATGCTCCAACTTGCTCATTGTTCTTTTTTGTTTGGTCTCGTTTCTGCTGGGACCAGATCGCAGCTAATTCTCCAAAGCTCATTGAACTCATTGTCGTCTGATCGAACACAATCAGCAGCGAAATTTACAAAGTTAATGGCTGAGAGTAAATCTGTGTTTTCTGCTTGCAGCATTTTGTTTGCTGGCTCAAGAAGTTTCAGGATTTTATGTACCATAACGGCAATGAAGCTGAAGTTTGGTTCTGTCACTGAACGCACCAGCCCTGTAGCTTCAACATGAATGTCTGTGCCATAAGCGCGATCATTAGCTACTTACGTCCACCAACAATGAACGTATATCTCCCAGGGACTTGAGAATAACACAAACTTTGTCTAGATGTCCTGTCCACAGGGCTGTATTAACCATTGGGCTAAGCGGGGCTGAAGCCCCGGGGCCCGAGCAAGGAGGGGGCCCATGATTGGCTGTGGAGCAGATTGACTGGAGCGCTGATCACCAAAACCACCACGCCCCCCACTTATTAGCACTGTTATTTAGTTGAGCTTTTCCGTAAATTCCATGCATTACCATTTGAGATTGAAACGTAAAGTCTGAATTTGGTTTACCAATCAAATGCATTTATTCTGTATTTGACTTTTGAACGATATGTGCACGTATCTATCAGGTGATCACTGCCCAGTATGTCTGCATTCACCTCTCTTCACTTCATTCTGGAGTAATCTGGAAATGTTCGTGCAAAGAACAATATTTGATAAGTAAAAACTTCAAATACAAACAACAGAAAAAAACATGACTTAGTCAGTAGGCCTAAATTCCCCAGCTATCAGGTTATTTTACTAAAGCTGATGATGGAGTGGAATTTGTTGGAACAGCAAGTGAACCGGGCACATGGAGCAGATCAAAACAGTGTCATCGTCCACACAGATTTTAGGTTAGTTTGATTATTAACTGGATTTATATTGTTTTTGTGTTTGAACAAATTATATTCATTTAAAGGTTGGGAGATAATCCGGTAGAAATATATCAATCGTCGATTGAAGCGCGTCATGATGTAGGCCAAGCTTATCATTTAAACGAGTTTTAAGCAGGTTTTAAAACAAATGGTTTATACTGTTCATGGACATTAAGCAGCGGGGCAGAATTCATTCTGATAAATACGTGCGTTAAAACGGTTTCTGCCTGATAAGCACGGCGTGCACCTGCTCGTATAGGACTGACTAAACTTTCGCTCCTTGTGCTTAAACGTTCAAATACACATAGTTATGTGTCAAAATGCCCGTCTTTGCGAGGATCCTCGTAAACACAGTTATTTGTGTCTTAAATGAACGCTAATAGTTAAAGATAAAGCATGTGTAGTGTTAGGCTATATGAGATTCTGGATTATGAGATCTTAAAAGTATAGTTCACCCAAAAATTAAGATACTGTCATCATATACTTTCCCTCAAATTGTTCTAAACCTCTATGAATTTCTTTTTTCTCCTCAACATAAAACAAAGATATTGCTTTGTTATTGATATTGTTTTGAAAAATGATCGTAACCAGTTTCTGGTCCCCACCGACTCCAATAGTGTATTTTTTTTCATATGGAAGTCATGGGGGCTCAGCAACTGTTTGGTTACCAGTATTGTTCCAAATATATTATTTTGTGTTCAACAGCAGAAGGGATCTCATACAGGTTTAGAACAACAACAGAATTTTCATTTTTGGGTGAACTATTCCACTAAAGCAGCCTATAGCTGCTGTTGCCATTTGTGTCAATAATGTAAATCAAACATCAGAAAGAAAACCACTTACTGTCCTTGACTGAATCACTTTTCTAAAATAAATAAGAATAAATGTATATTGCATTTATACAGTGATGGCTATTCAGTCTATTTGCACATTTTCTTTATACAATATAATATTTATTATGCAGTGCTTTAAGTTTTTCAAGTAGGCCGATTTTTTATGATCTTTGTTCTGTTGTAGCCTAATTTGTGACTGTTTACTTGTCTTCAGTAAGCTTATTTTTACTTAGGCTAGTATTATTTTTTGTGATATTGAAATTGGTATATATATATATACAGTATATCATTATTGTGATGGGGGGCCCTGCAGTAAGTCATAGCCCCGGGGCCCAGTGCGGTCTTAATGCGGCCCTGCCTGTCCACCGCTGATCCAAGAGATGTTTTAGCTTCTCGCCTTTTTTTTTTTTTTTACAGATAAAAGACGTTCTATGACCTCAAAGTTGTCATCAACAAAACAAATCAAAATACTGACATTTTCGGCCCGTCGGGTCTCTGGTTCCATCAACTTTGACCGTATAAAATGCATCTCCTACTTCTCTGACAATTTCTTCTGTAACTAAAGTGCTCATTACTTCAATTACTTGATTCTGTATTTCGTGATTATTGTATGTTGCATTATGGGGAATTCTTTTCACAACATTTCTCAGTTCAGGATCTTTTCTGAGGGTAAACTCAAAGAGGGATAAAAAATAGCCTGCTGCCACCATCCAAAAAGCTACTAAATGTGTCTTGGTCTCCTCTAAGTGGCAGCTGGTTTGCACAGAGAAATTCGATCATGTCAATTATGCTTGAGAGGTAATAGCGATTTCGCTGAAGTTGATCTGTGTTTACATAAGAGTAGATATCTCCAAACCTTTTTGTGATCTGTGCTCTTTGTCCATCCACAGTGTCATGCATGCAATGTGCTCTTTTGGCCTAGCATGCTTTTCCAGTCCTTTTTCTGTTTCTAAGGTGTGTTCCCAGTCTCGAAAACCACTCGTTGTGAAAGCTGAATCGGAGGCGCCGGCGCCTGTGCGGTATTTTCTACAGGCGAAGCAAAACTGGGCATCCACTTTCACTGAATACTCCAACCAATTTCTCCCTATAAACCAATTGCTGGAAAACGAACTCTTTTTTCCTGAAAATAATGACACTGGATACTTCTCTAAAATGACTTGACATGGTGAATCTGTGCCGAGATCATTTGGAACTCGCTTATCTTCATCAGTTTTGAACACTGGCTGGTTATGAACTTGCTCAAAAATTAATTTCGGATAATTTTTAACCAAAAAATGTTACGGACTACAGCTTTAACTGAGATTAATAAATTGTTTAGAAGCATTTTTCTCTGTTAGTTCATGTTAACTAGTTGTTAACAAATCTGTAAAGTGTTACCTTTTTTGTGTTAAAATTCTCCTCCTTATCCTTAACAGGCATGATCAGCCAAGGTAAGCCATATATTGGTCTTAAAAAGTGAAAATACAGTGGAAATTCATGAATATGGAAATGCTGTTGTTTGTTTCAAAGTGATAAAGCTTCTTCTTTTTTTTAGCTTTAGCCCCTGCTTCTACATTCCTGTAATACAGAAACACACAATTTGGCTGCATGTTGAAGCTCAACATTCAGTTTTATCTCAGGATAAAAACATGCAAATCTTCCAAACGTACATAGTTATATATTGCAGCAGCTTTCAAGTGAAATGTCCATTAAGTGGCACCAAATGAGATGAAATATTTTCTCCAATACAGAAACAAACATACTTACTTAAATACTATCCTACGGATTTTTTCAAATGACCACTAAAGTCGTGGGGAAGTCGTGGCCTAATGGTCTAATGTCGTGGCCTAATGAGGACAAATGTGAGTTTGACAGTAAGAAGCCATACAAAACAAAGAAGGCTTGATGGCTTTGAGTTTTGAATATTTAGAAATGAGAATGGAAGTGGCTCCAATGCAAACATGACAAAATGAAAATAAAAAATAATGAAATCATTATTTCCTTCTACTAAAAGTTTCTGAAGATTCAAAAAAATAAAACACACAATTCTCAAAACACTCACACAAGAGCCTGACAAAAAGTTGAGATCACACTTTTTATGCACGGAATAAGGCAATAAGACAAATACGAAAGAGATACAAATTAAACTCATTTTTCAGATGCAGTAGGTTTACTTAGCATATTTATTTATCATCTTTTGTTGGTTAACATTAATGACACGGATAGGTATTTAATTAGGAATGCTGTCCCTTTAAGACGGAAGGCATGTATGTAATACTGATACACATTCAGTTTTCACCCACCTGTTTACGTTCAATTAATCCATAACCGACTGTATTTACCTGAGATACTCTAGTCTACACGATAGTCATTTGGACTGCTGTGTGTGTATTTAAGCGTTGAGAACTGATTGCCCGCTGTATATGAGAATTGAAGAAGTGGAGCGTGCGCGAGAGAGAGCACTTCTTTCAGCCCGATTTAATATAAGTTAATCGATAACGAATTGTGACTCCCGGGAAAAACGAGACGTCTGGTCACCTTATCCCTAACCCTTCGGGTGCTGAGGCCATTGTTTTATTTAACATCTTTTGTTGGTTAACATTAATGACACGGATAGGTACTTAATTAGGAATGCTGTCCCTTTAAGATGGAAGGCATGCATGTAATACTGACACACTAATGTAATACTGAGGCCATTGTTTCAGATCGCTAGTGTGCATTTTGGTAGCCTATGCATCCACTGTGGCTGCCATACTGAGACTAGATATGCAAACGCCCCTTATCCGATTGCAATCCAATCACAGGGATGCACATTATGAAGGACAAGACAGTCGCCTGTATATGTATTTTGAATGTTCGGTAGTCCTCAAATAACATTATAGTCCCGTCTTGTCTTGTTAACGAAGACACTGCATAAATTTCGTCATAGTTTTTATCATCAGATATTAGTTTTAGCTCGTCAACGTCTCATCTTAGTCACAGAAAAAAAATTTCGTTAACGAATATTTTTCGTCGTCATCTTCGTTGACGAAATTAGCACTGTTTCTCACAAGGGAAGCGATTTGAATCATCTGCAATTTACCCTATTTTGAAGAATACCAATTTTTCAAAACACTGAACTCCCAAATCGTTGTTAATGGCAAACTTAAAGAATTAAAGGGCGGTTTGATCTTTTGAAATGGAAGAGCTCAATATACAATAACTTCTAGTACTCACAACTTCCCAAAAAAAACATTTATTAAAGATGAGTACATTAACAGATGATCAACTACATTTATACATCAATGATGTCTGTTGAGTAATCAGAAACCTGGTCCGCTCCGTGATGGTGAGGTATTGAGGAGAAAGCATATAAATACTGTTATTCTTCAGCAAAGGCTTAGAAACTAGATATTTCTTCTTCTTTCTCCCCCAACTAAACAAAGCACTGTATGAATCTCGCTCTGTGCACAGGGGCATGTTTCTACCGAGTTGGGCACTCAATTCCAGAGCCTTGCCAGAACCTTTGGCAGTCTTAGACCACTTTTCCCTCCTCGCCAAACAGTTGGCAGTATGCATGTGCACAGGCTCTTTCTTGGCAACTGCTAAAACCAAATTTGTCCTTTGACTGCCAGATAACGAGGCTTGACCATCAGTGCACCAATTGCATTTCTAGTTTTACGCAACTCCAGCTGATCCTCAGCCTCATGCATGGTGATTCTAAGTTTGCGTGCAGCTGCACGGCCATGGAGACCCTTTTCCCTGGTGGGAAAATCTCATTTGTTCAGGAATTAGGGAAGGCTACAAACAAAGCCAATCCCTTACAAATGTCACTGATTGAGTTACTTACTAGCGACTGAGAGCATTTCCCCTGAAATAAATAACTTTGCTACATTGATGTCTTGGTGTTTGGTCACGTCTGAGTGACTGATTGAATATCAGCATGATCTGGCATTATGCTTCCATTTGTTCAGGTGCTTTACAAACTGAGAGCGCTTGTGCTTTGACGGAGTATTAAAAATGTCTGTCTGAATACATGAATCACCTCAGAAAGACTGATAGACAAAGAAGTCTGTCTTTTTCTTACTTTTTCCACTAGGGTTGCAAAGGGGTGGAACATTTCTGGTAAATTTCTGTAAACTTTCCAAAAATCCCTGGAATATTCCAAAAAATCCTGAAAAGTTTCCCAAATTTCTGGAATATTTCCTAAATTTACTGGAATTTTTCCAACTTTTCGCAGCCCTACTTTCCACTCCTTTCCTTCTTTCGTACTCTGTTTTTAGGCCATATCAATATAATGACCTAAAAAGTGGAAGCAGGGCTTTTCTCCACCCATTCTATTGAATTAAAGATTTGGGCTGAAATGTGAGGAGGAGAATACCAGAAAAGAGAGACACTTTCATGCACATATTTTGTGCAAAAATAGTGCCTGAGAATTGTGCAACTCGTCAAACCTTTGACCCAGATCTTTTCAGAGAGAGGTTGCAACGCATGTACAGCAACAGTCGGTATCCTCCTAAAATGTTTCTTTTCACACTGAACATCATGGATTATTTGGAGAGAGAAGAAGTGATGGACATGTCATTACACTGACACACTTTCCGAAGAATGCTGGCAAATGTAATATTCATCTGGCATCAATTCAGTCACTAAATTCCAGCTTAAAATGGTTGATGTGGGGTTTATGTTGTCTGCAGTGGATCCAAGAATGAAGAGCACAGATGGGAGCTGCTGCTGCTGTCCTCACTTTGCAATGAACCTTTGGCTCCAGAGGAGCACATAGTGAACTTTGTTTTAACCTTGTGATGCGTAAAATATTAAATTGCAAAAATATATATATTACTGCTTTTTCCTAAGACCATAATAATGAGATGGTAATATTTATTTATTAAATTTTTTTATTTTTTGCTCATTCATTCTTAAAATTGCCTCAAACACCTTTGACATAATAGCAGTGAGCAAATGTTTAATGTTTTTGGAAGAAGTCAGCATATTAAAATGATTTCTGAAGGCTCAATTGACACTGATGAAAATGTTTTAAACTGTAATAACATTTCACCATATTACTGTTTTTACTGCATTTTTGACCCTTGCCTTGGTGAGCATAAGATACTTCCTTCAAAAACATTAACAATTCTTAATGTGTGTGTGTGTGTGTGTGTCACTGCTAATACACTAATATATTAATATTTATTACTCAACTTATGGAAAAGCTATTTTCTCTATTCCAGAGTATTATAAAGTTACTGAACAGATTTTAGTACTTAAGTATGTTGGTATCTTAACATCATATCAGTTAATGAAGTATACTTTGTAAATAAAAACTAAATTAAAAATTCTGGCAACTACATGCAGCTGCCTTTTTTACAGTAAATTCCATAGATTTTTTTTCCCCAGTTTACTGAATATGGAACTGTAGATGTAACTGCAGTATTTAAATGTATGTAAATTAAATGCAAACATACAGTAATCTTGTAAATTAAAATTACTATTTGAAGTAACGGTTTCATATGTTATTTAAAAAAGCTGTGACCGCAAAGCCATTATTCCAGTCTACTAAGAAAGCCTTGTGTTATATTGGAAGAACTATGGCCTGCACAAAGCCCAGACTTGAACCCTTTCAAACACCTGAAATTAATTGACCTCCATGATACTTGTTTAAATGAGAGAAAATCCCCACATCTTAGATCCAACATCAAGTGGAGAGCCTTTCCCAGAGGAGTGGAAGCTGTCAGTGAGGGCTGGTTCTCTATTAATGCATGTTTTTTAAATTGAAAGTCCTCAAGAAGAATATCTCTTTGGATTTGAGACTTTAGTCTTTGCAACTTTACAGATCTTCTTTATGCACCAAGAGCTTGTATCACTCCAAAGAGAAAGGAAAAATTGAAATCGCATCATATGACCCCTTTAACATAATTATATCTTTTGTTGGTTAACATTAATGACACGGATAGGTATTTAATTAGGAATGCTGTCCCTTTAAGACGGAAGGCATGTATGTAATACTGATACACATTCAGTTTTCACCCACCTGTTTACGTTCAATTAATCCATAACCGACTGTATTTACCTGAGATACTCTAGTCTACACGATAGTCATTTGGACTGCTGTGTGTGTATTTAAGCGTTGAGAACTGATTGCCCGCTGTATATGAGAATTGAAGAAGTGGAGCGTGCGCGAGAGAGAGCACTTCTTTCAGCCCGATTTAATATAAGTTAATCGATAACGAATTGTGACTCCCGGGAAAAACGAGACGTCTGGTCACCTTATCCCTAACCCTTCGGGTGCTGAGGCCATTGTTTCAGATCGCTAGTTCGCATTTTGGTAGCCTATGCATCCACTGTGGCTGCCATACTGAGACTAGATATGCAAACGCCCCTTATCCGATTGCAATCCAATCACAGGGATGCACATTATGAAGGACAAGACAGTCGCCTGTATATGTATTTTGAATGTTCGGTAGTCCTCAAATAACATTATAGTCCCGTCTCGTCTTGTTAACGAAGACACGGCATAAATTTCGTCATAGATTTTATCATCATATATTAGTTTTAGCTCGTCAACGTCTTGTCTTAGTTACAGAAAAAATGTTCGTTAACGAATATTTTTCGTCGTCGTCTTCGTTGACGAAATTAACACTGATATACATTGTACAGTATTGCCTGCGTTGTGCCGAAATCGGTGACTATATGGGTGTGTCGATCCGAAGTATCGATATATCGTATCGTAATTGATACTCAAACAAAAATATAGATATTAAGGTGTGTTTTATTTACCAGTGATTTTGTTTATTTAACAAAACAAATGCGTACAATATTCATTGAATTGGACGAATAACCTATGTTAGCGAATAATTGTGTAGAACTATTTTCCTGCTCATCTGAACACAGAGCAAATGTTGCAAGACAGAACCAATCCATCACAGAGAGCGTTCACTCACTTCTGACAGTGCATTCAAACAGGGCTGCGTTTCCCAAAAGTATCATAGGAAAGCATTAAAGCTTTTGGGAATGGCAGCCCTGAACAATGCTTATCAGAGGAAAGAAAACAAAACATATGTGTTTGAGTTATTTCACAATAAACAAATGGAAATTGTAGCCTACATAGTTTGTGCAATTACATTTATTTAAATTGAACGTTGAAAGATAATATTGATCATGTTCTATTCTGTAATGTTAATGGAAACCATACACTGTCAGAATAAAAAGGTTGCATTTTATGCATGCAACAGCCTTTCAGTGTCAGTCCCTTATGAAAATGAACCATGGTTTTACTAAAGTGACCATAGTTCAACTGTAGTATTTGTAGATTTGCATCATGTGTAAACAAAAAATATATTTGAACCATGTGGAAACAAAAATATAACCTAATAAGTTACAATTAAGGGGTATTGAATGTTAAAATGTGTTTTAAACAAAGTTAAGTGGTTATCATTACCCATTTTACTCTTAGTAATTTAATAATTTAATAAACTTCATATTTTAAAAGTTTAGTTCAGAAGTATCGTATCGGTATCGATATCGATATCGCCGATACTGACCTTTAAAAGTATCGGTATCGTATCGAAAACAAAATAAGTGGTATCGCCCATCCTTATCGGTGACCTAGCGAAAACTGTGACCAGGGGTCGCTGTTCAGCAAATGTTCGCGCAGGAGTGCGCACACGTTAGATCAGACGCTGCTGAAGCCAAATGATCAGGAGGCAAGACAGAAATGCTGCTGCTGTCTGCTAATGTGTTACTACTAAGAATGGTTTCCTGAGATGTTTTAGCGTTTGTTATGTAAAACATATTCTGATTACCTGATAAATCTAGGTCTTATCTTTATTATTACTGTTTACTGTAATTACCCAATAATGTTGGAGATCTACAGTTTGTTCCTTACAAATGCATATGCTTGCAGTTGGCTAGGGTCACTGAATCTGACAAGTAAAAATTAATATAGCTATCAAAATGTTACCACTCTTATTCAAATTTTCTACTCTTCTTTTTCTTTGTAACACATTGTCCCTTGTCATATTTTTGCACGTATCTTAGCTTTTTGAATGGTTTCAAACTTATACCCTCTATATAAAAATCGTTTTTTTCTAGACTCTTATCTTTATCTTCAAAATCCTGCTCTTTATCACAAATCCTACGTAATCTTTGAAACTACCCCAAAGGTATATTATTTATCAACTTGGGAGGGTGAAAACTATTAGCATGGAGGATGGTATTTCTGTCTGTGGGCTTTCTAAAGACTGATGTATGTAAAAATCCCTCTTTAATAATTTCCTAGTCCAAAAAGTTAATATTTTCCTTATTATATTCTAAAGATAATTTCACATTGGGATTGGTATTATAAAGATATTGATTAAATTAAATTAAATCTTCCTCTGAACCTGAAAAAAATAGAATGACATCATCAATGTAACGTTCCCTCCAAATAATATTATGTAAGTAAGGATTTGATTCAGAGTTCAGTACATTATCTTTTTCCCATTTTCCTAAATATAAACCAGCATAGGAAGGGCTATAACATGCCCCCATAGCGCATCCTTTTACTTGTTTAAAAATCTTATCTTGAAAGACAAATATATATTATATATTGTGATATATACAAATACAATATACAAAAATATATATTGTCCATTTTGTTAGGTTTAATAAAAACTCAGAAGGTGGTAACTCAGTTTCAGGCCTACTTTTCATAAGGTATTCCAAGGCCAACAAACCATTCTCATGGTCAGTGTTTGTATATAAAGTCTCAATGTCCATGGTTAGCATATGTGACCCTGGACCACAAAACCAGTCATAAGCTTTGCATCACAATAATAAATTACATTTAAAAATATATTCAAATAGAAAACAGTAGCCTAATATTTCACAACCTTGTTGACCAGAAGAGACTTATTTCAAGAACGTTAACAAAAAAATCTTAATTATTTTAAACTTTTGTTTTGATTAGTAGTGTATACTCGCATTATAATCTGGGGTGGACTCAAAAATGACAGACACTTCTTTGTAATGTTCACGACACTCTCTTCTAGGATGTCTCTAGGATTCCTGAGGTTTGTTTTGAGTCAGACACTAAGCCCCAGTCCTCTTCGACCCATCAGCCGGGTCATCTCACGCCTGGCAAGGAACCCATCAACCCTCAGGCCAGCATGTTCTTGCCATATTGTCTCGCCCTGGCTATGTACGTACTTCTCCACAGACACTGAGAGCGGGAGCACCAGTGTGACAGATTTCCAGAAGGAAACGAAAAAGCTGGACCCAAGAGCACGAGTCACTTTTGGCAGCGTGGGTAGGAAGATTGGTCAGCGCCATATACAGTTATTGGGTGAGGATGGAGAGGAATTGGGTACAATGCACCGTGCTGATGTAATACGACTGATGGACGAAACAGGGCTGAGGCTTGTTGCCATAAATGACAACTGTGATCCTCCATTATACAGACTGATGAAAGGGAAACAGATCCACGAAGAGCAGATGAAACTCAGAGACACACAGAAAGCCAAGAAAGGTCAGGAAAAATTGTGACACTGGACCACAGAACCAGTCATAAGGGTCAATTTTTCGAAATTGGGATGTATACATCATCTGAAAGCTGAATAAATAAGCTTTCCATTGATGTATGGTTTGTTAGGATATAACAATATTTGGCCGAGATACAACTATTTGAAAATCTGGAATCTGAGGGTGCAAAAAAATCAAAATATTGAGAAAATCGCCTTTATAGCTGTCCAAATGAAGTTCTTAGCAATGTATATTACTAATCAAAAATGAAGTTTTTATATATTTACAGTAGGAAATTTACAAAATATCTTCATGGAACATGATCTTATATTGCTTATATTGCATCTTAATGTCCTAATGATTTTTGGCATAAAAGAAAATCAATCATTTTGACCCATACAATGTATTTTTGGCTTTTGTTACAAATATACCCCAGCGACTTAAGACTGGTTTTGTGCTCCAGGGTCACATATAAGTGGAATCACCAGTGTTATTCAACTCCGACTCTCTATCCCAGGGTTCCTCAAAAGGCGGCCCCCAGGCCATATCCGGCCCGTGAGAGAAAAAATTTGGCCTGCGCTAATTTCAAATAATGTGGCATGAATATTCAAACGCTGCATCAGAAATCTACATTAACTTACATCGTGTCTACACCTGACGCGAGCGGCGCGGCACGATGCAATAAAATACAAGAACTCGTTATAATCAGTGATGCTGTCTTGGATGCGGCGCGACACGACAAATCCCCGACAGTAAATTGCTGACTCGTTGTATTTGACACAACGTTCAAATGATTTGCAATGCTTTGTCGCGTCCAGTGTAGATACGATGTAACAGCAAAAACATGGTGAGTGTGAGATCACGCAAAATATTCAAACTCACATTAGACACTTTTAATATTGAATAAAGCACATAATCATTACCTGAGATTATCACTGTCATATTTTGTATGTTGTTCCTGCCGCGACGTCGCAGAAAATAATAGAATCCCATGTCGCTTATTGTCACGTGTCGCTGTGGCGGGTGGTTAGGACAAAAACTACAAGGAAAAGATATTTTTTATCGCGTCCTGTCTGGTTGGGACACACGGTGTTACAGTTTGATCCCCCCCAAAAATTTGCATGGCAGACATGGAGATCCAGATTTTTTGTTTGTTCATTTGTTTTTAATATTCAACAGGCAAAGTTCTTCTGTATCTAAATGCAAAAATGTTCATAATTGTTTGAACCATTAAACCAGGACTGGGGCCCGTTCTTTGTACGTCGCTAACTCAGTTAGCTGGACTTGATTGTTGACGATTTGGCTTGATCTTGGATTGCTTGGTTCTTCGAAGCTCATCCCGGAGTTGCTGTCATAGCAACAGGTCCGTAAGCTTATATTGCATCTTTTTAAGCAGAATTGATACTTAAAATCTGTCCCCGCTACTTTATTACAAGAGTATCCTACTGATCGAGGGACAATAATTTAAAATAATAATCATTTAAAAATGTATTTAAAGATAATATAATAATGTTGTGTAGTCTTTTATAGACACAGCCAGTTTTACTCACTGAAAGATTTATTCGTTATAAAATAATTACTTCATAATTGTATTCGAGTCTTACACACATGCTATACAGATAATGTAGAGTCCTGCATTAATTTGAGTGATGACAGCTATTATGGGAGTGGCTTGAAGGAGCGCAGGAGATGCAGATAATATGATCTTGACCCTTAAGAAACTTTAATTAATGCTGTCACGTAACAAATCTGTTCAAATATAAAATTAAATGAATTGCTAATTACTACATTGAAATAAAAATGTAAAGCCTGTACAAATATTAGAAATCGTGAATATAAATAATTGGGAATCATGTAAAAAATTAAAATAAAATAAAAACAGTGCACATTTCATTTATCTATTATAACATTTATGTAGTTTTGTTCGCTTGGCTGTTTCCTTATAAAAGTCCAGAAATTTGTCAAGCTTTTCGTCAGGTGTCTTTTTAAATTATGTGATGTCATTACATTGCTGTCTTGCCACCAGCCAATCGCTGCATTGCTGATCGTGGTTTCGAGTATCGATACATAACTCCTTTTAAACCACCCCATGAACGCACAATTATCTCAGATAACTCAATCCAGCCATACTAATCATCAACAACAGGTGCGTTCGAAGAACCGAATTAGCCAGATCCTGATTAGCGCGATGATATCATCTTAGATGTGACATTTCATCTCAGATGTAATAAGCGACGTACGAATAACGGGCCCCTGGAGTTGAGAACCACTGCTCTAAGCCATGCTTGCTTACTTCCTGATTAATGGTCACATTTCTCTAGACTGTCGCCTTGCACCTTCCATTACCATTTTTAAATCGAGGTTGAAAACATATAATTTCTCCTTAGCATTTTAATTTCATTTCATTGTTGTGT
>NW_015557379.1:1252925-1264387 GCF_001515605.1 Sinocyclocheilus anshuiensis | reverse complement strand
AACATATCATTTCTCCTTATCATTTTAATTTCATTTCATTGTTTTGTCATTGTCTGTCTTTTTTTATTCTTTTCTGTTTCCTTTTCTCTTTTAATTTTATTTTACATTGTTAAGCACTTTGGATAGCTTTGCTATGTTGAAATGTGCTATATCAATAAAATGTACTTACTTACTTACATAGCATGACTACATAATGGACCTAAATATTCTTAAAGGGACCGCAACCAAATAAAAGAAAAACCGAGATTCACTTCAAAAATGAAAACAAATACTTCTAACATATTAAGTGGTAACAAAAGATTTTATGTTATACTCACATTCATTGTCTGAATTTAGAAGACTATGCACTCCAAAAAAATGCTGGGTTGAGACTGCTGATAGAAATCCATCTACATCTCTCCAGGGTAAAGTTTGAACTGTAAAAGCTACATTTGATTACAAATGTCTTTACCCGGAGATATGTAGACAGATTTCCGCGGCTGGTATTTATGAATAAGCTTTATGTAAAGCCTTAATCTCCGGTGGTTATGTGTGTGTGTACGGCAGATAGTTTTCTACCGGAGGAAATTGCTTCACGTGAAACTTTGCGCGTTTCATTCATATTCTGACACTTAACTTTCATATTCCGGGCTATTCTGCTTGTCTTTAATAGTAGCCCTGTAAATAGTATCATTACCCCTGCGCTAATGGTACAGCCCGCAGTAATCGTAAGATTAAAAAATGGGAAAATAGAAAATCGTTTAGATTTTATTTATTCAAACGATCATTTCTGAAGTCACAATTTAGCAAAAGTAAAATTGAAAAAAGGAGAGAAAAAGGCAATTATTAATTTATGAAGTAACTGAAAAAAAATTAACATTTGATTTCATTTTTTATTTTTGCATTTGGACCATATGGTCTGAAAATTGAATTGTGAAGCATTACACGGACCAAGTACGCACGTCGCATCAACAACGGATGACACCAATGTGAGAATCCGCCATTTTCTCAGCGTCTTCAGATGGAAGGCGGAAAAAGTCCGAAAAGAGCTTACATTGAAAAATACGTGGACATGGTTTTCGTCTCAGAAACAGTCTTAACCGATTACTCTTTTACTGAACGGAAGACATATTTTTAATACAGTGAGTTTCTTATGACATATTTACGGAAGATTTTACAATATTTACATTTTTGAGAGTATAGAAGATTTTGTAGATGTTCAAAGCTAGAGACATAGGAAAACATAATTCTAAGCACTTGATTTGATGTGAGTTTATTTTATAATTTTTTTTTTTATAGTTGTTTCCGTTGTCTCCTGCCTGTTTTCGTCACATTTTGATGCAACAACAGTATGATGACTTCTTCACATTTTATTTAAACCATTGATGTCCGTGTTTTTCATTGCAGAACTCAAACCAACTTTGGAGAGAAGTCATATTCTTGTTCTTTCTTTCTTAAAGGAGTAGTTCACACAAAAATCATTTACTTGCCCTAATCTCATTCCAAGCCCTTAATTCCTATCCTAAACTGTAAGGGGGGTACTCTGGGTTCAGGCCAAAATTCAGAGCTCGGAGCCCTCCACTCGGACAGCACGCCAAATACGCATAATCTTAACTCTGTTTATTATATGTAAGTGTGAGCGCGTGAATAAACTATAAAAAAGCAACCCAACATGCTGGTTCAAACATTTAACCCAGCCCTGGGTTGCCAAAATGACCCAAATTGGGTTGTTTTTAACCCAGCATTTTTTTTTTACAGTGCCGAGGACGGATCGGACTGCTGAGAGAATTATTGGTGCTGCCCTGCCCACCCTTCAAGAACTGTATATATATCTGACAGCAGATTGAGGAAAAGGGCTTAGAAAATCACTCTGGATTCCTCATCAAAGCCTTCTCCTTTTTAATGTGAACGATCCTGGCAATGAAGTGCTTTCTGATTCTGAATCTGATTCTGAAGTTGAAGATGACAAATCATCTGGAACAGTAGAAATATTAGATGAGTAATAGAAGTAAAAAAAACAGAGTGAATTAGTCCATTAATAAATGGACTAAAATGTGGAATTATGCTATATCTATTTAAGTATCTGCATGGTAAAATAATAATAATAAAAATACTCACTGTCTTGAAGCCTAGTGGGTTTGAAAATTTGGACATCAGCAACTATTAAAAAAGAAATTACACAGAATTATTTTATGGCCTGAATACATAAATAATAATTTTAAAAAAAGTCCCCTTAAGTGCTTTGAAACACGCCGCGTTAGTCTATAGGTGCATTCCATTTGACTGTAAGTGGACTGCGAAGTGGACTTCACAGGGTATTCCGCCATCATAAGTGAGATTCCAATCCGAAGGGAGCGAACATGTTCAGTTCGAAGGGCGCTGTGAACGGCAAATAGCGAATAAGGGAACATAGATACATCACTTCGCAGGAAGTGGAGAGGGAAAATCACCCAGCTGTCATTGCACACCGCTTCAGAACTTAAGATGGAGCAGAACCGTTAAGAGTTTTTTTTAAAGGCTCTGCAATGAAGGGGTTGCGGTAAATAGTACAAATTAGAGTATTTATGAATGGTTATGGCAATGAATGTTACATTTGCATATTGTATGAATAGGTGAAACTAAGTAAAACCAGCAAGAAATAGCTGGGGCTCTGTCATTTTTTATTTTACTTTATTTACCTCAGGAGAGTTAACTATGGGGCTGCTTGTGAGAAAGAAAGCGCATTAGATGAGACCACTACAATCTGTTAACCGTCTAAACATATACATTTTGACTATATTTATTAGAAACATAATTGTATATGTATTTTATATGTATTTAAATCTGAAAGTAAAATAATTTACTATATTTATTTATGTTATATCATAATCTGCGTGACCCCTCTCTTTGATGATGTTCCAGGGGATTCCAAATGAGCGATTATTGTCAGCGAAGTCCACCTTTAACGGATATCTCGTGCTGAGGGAGTAGGGAGCAGTGAACACTGCATAGGGACCCTGTCAATTGGAACGCACCTTATGTGTTGACACAATTTCAAGTGAAACAGGAAGGCAGGTCACGCCCCAATAGACCAATTTGGAGTAGACACTGTTACACTTGCAGCTGCGCGTGCATTGTGGTGCCAGAAAAACACTGGTAACAAGTGGAGGGAAACGGGTAAAATCCATGGAATAAGAGAAAAAAGGTATTGGTGTGCGTTTGGATGCCAGAATCAGAATGAAAATCATTTTTATAGAATACTGTCGTCAAACACAACATTTGTAGCTAAACGCAGATGTTTAAACGGACAGACAAATGGATGAAACCTGCTATGATTACTCTACTTTTAAAGCATAAATTTGATTTAAACAATAGGTCTACATAATATTCACATAAGCAGTTCATAGGAGACATATTATATTTGTCCCTATACAGTTACAGCATGAAATACTATTTAAACCAGTGATGTAGTGGAGGGTATACGCAGGTATATGGCGTATACACACTTTTTTATCAGACGGCTTTGCGCATTCCCACTTCGACATCCCCTCTGATGCGTATCATTCATTAGTGTCCTGCATTAGGACAAAAATCATGATTGTCCACCACATGAGTAGCTAATCAAATCGCATGTGAATAAATGCAAACATTCCCTAAACACAGCCATTAAAGACAGTAACGCAGTCAGACTGCGCCGGTGTTGTGCCGAATTCTGAATTTCCTAATTCTATTACCCCCCATTGGTAGATTTAGGGTTAGGTGTGGGGGAGGGGTTAGGATTAGGGGTGGGTTTAGGATTAGGCAATCAGATTGCGTTTTCAACAAAAGGGGTGAAAATCTGGCAGGGGGTCAAAAATGGGCACAACACCAGCACTTCTACATTTTAATCTTTAACATACCGGCACTTATCACATGTTGCCGGTACTCAGAGTCAAAGCGTCAGTATCTGGGTAATTGGAAATGACACTATAAAAATCAGACTACCCAGGAGGGGACACTGTGAATTAGGCCTACCTCTCATCTCGACAAATCATGTGAATGCAAGCGTAGTCAGTCTGGGGCGTGAGAGCATGTCAGGGGAGGCGCGCAGAGTGGTAAAATAATATTTAATTATAGATTACTAATTTGAATCTGTACATTATAATGAAAACAGTACCTTAAAAATGAAAAGAAGCAGATTTTTGTGATCAGATATTTTTTTAAACCAGTAAACTTCTGCAAACTTTTCAGTCCAAGGATCCAGTAAACGAATGCGTTCAAACATTAAGTTCAAAACAGCTTTAATACAGAGAAAACCTGACCGATTAAATCAGAGATTGCGGAGAGTCACGTCCAGAATTATTCTTTGTAGCGTGTATTTGGCTTAAAAGCACGAGTGTTTTATAATGGATGCTGATGTAACGGAGGCCAGCGAGTAGGTGCTGTGCAGGTAAACCTCACTCCCCTGATCTCTAGCGACTGAAGCTAGAGGCTGCAGTCTTTAGCCTCCTGGTTAGTGCGTCCGCCTCCCATGCCGGAGACCCGGGTTCGAGACCTACTCGGAACAAGAATGAGGTGTGGCAGTGAGGACCCGGGAGAGAGGGGTTACATTGGTGCTGTGACCCGGATGGGAGTGAGGTTTAGGGGAGTGAGTGTAACGGAGGCCAGCGATATAGTAGATAACATGTTATCCACTCTAAGTCACCCAACCAATATATATATATATACTCTCTTTTCTCGGCAAATGAGATGTGCTCACTAACACATATTTAGACAGATTTGTGAACAATATTTGAGAGAAATAGGCCTTTTGTGTACATAGAAAAAGTCTTCGATCTTTGAGTTCAGCTCATGAAAAATGGGGGCAAAAACATTTATAAACGCAACAAACGTGTTGCGTTTATAATTTTGTTCAGTGTACATATATATATTTTTTTAATCCGGCTATCATTTTTAACGTTATTTTAATGTTAATGCAAACAAAAAGTCCATAATGCTATTTGTTCTTTATTGGTTTTCTATATAAAACTTGGTGAAATGATTTTAGTGTGTGACTGTGTGTATGAGTACTTTTTGAACACTTCCAGGACATTTTAATGATTGAAAATATTGATATCATTTTGTTCACTATAATTGTGATATGAAATATCATACCGTTGCATCTCAACTACATACTTGTAAAGGTCTGAATGGTTCTTGACAGTGTTACTTCACCTTTCTTTGATATTTTGTCCATGTGCTCTTCACAGACTTTATCCAGTTGGTTTTTCAGCTCTGAGACAGATTTGTCTACATTCTCAAATGTCAGGAGGTAATTAACATCTCTGGGTGAAGTTGTGCACAGATACACTCCAGATTGAGAAGAGTAATTCTGAAATTGAAAGAAAACCAATAAGAATAGAATCAACAAAACTGTCAGTTTTTCATTAAAAAAAAGCCTTTCTCTAGTCTATATTATACTTTTTATACCTGGAAGAAATGAATGTGATCCTCTGTATGTAAAATCAGCTTCAGTTTATCATTCTCATTTTGCAGATTACTGATCTCCTGCTCCAGTTTCTGTATGTGATCATTGATCTGTCCTATCTCCCTCTTTTCCTGAGCTCTGATCAGTTGTCTCACCTCAGTTCGTCTTTTCTGAATAGAGCTGATAAGCTCAGTGAAGATCCTGTCACTGTGCTCCACTGCTGCCTGTGCAAAGCGCTGTTAGGACACAGAAACACACACATACACACACACACACATACATACATACACACACATATATATATATATATATAATTGCAGTTTCATCTATAACCTGCATATGGTTAATAAATACATTTACATTTAGTCATTTAGCAGATGCTTTTATCCAAAGCGACTTACAAAAGAGGACAACAGAAGCAATCAAAACTAAATAAACAGAACAAAAATGTGTTGTAAATGTATATGACTATTTGATTTGTTAGAATTTTCTGCTATTTGGTTTTTCCTTTTGCCCCATTCAAAACCTCTTTAAAAGTTGTCAATCACATTTACCTTATGAGAATCTACAGCCTTCCTAAATGCCTCGACCTTCTTGACGATGTGTGTGATTTTCTGAGTGAAATCCCTGTTTTGTATTTTCAGTTCCTTCTGTGGACGAATTTACAATAAATTAGAATTTTTTTGAGATTTTTTTTTTCTTGAGTGACATATGAAACAATAACAATAATTTGAAAAAAAAAAAAAAAAAACTACTGAATGAAATCAGTTTTCTCTAAGAGGACTTATTTGTACAGGAAGCCCTTTTTCTTTCCTAGCAGACAATGATCTAATTATTCCGCTTGCCATCTCTTGTTAACAATGGTCTTACATTTTTTATATATATGGTAATGCTTTATTTTGATGGTCCACCAACAGATAATCTACTTTGCATGTCAACTTCTAACCCTAACCATAACCTAACAGTGTACTAATACTCTAATGAGAGTTAGTTGACATACAGTTGCAAATTAATGAGAGTTCTGTCATGACAACGGCTGCCGCACAAATAGCATATATAATAACCATAGCAGATTTATACAGGTGGAGCTGGAGAAGGTGGAGGGTTTCAGAGGAACTCAGAAAGTGCGCTGAGAACTGCTCTAGTGAATGCTAACGAGCCATTTAAATGAGAAGCAGCAGGCTCTTTGGCTGCACATGCAACATGAACCAATCAGCTTGTGCCAAGTAGTTTAATGCTGTGGATATCATCAGCCTGCACCATCTACAGTTTCATGACAGAACTTGGCATTTCGTTGACATGTATAGTTGCAAAGTTATTTATAGTTAATAGAATGTCTAAAGTGGACTAAGAAAATAAAGTGAAACCTATAAACTGTTTCTTTCTTTTAATTTTACAATGTTATGATACTAATATTTTTTTTGTGCCCTGTACACTGTAAGTTAAATATATTTTACTTACACATTTCTTTCACATAAACTTATTGAGCTACACGTTCTCATAGAGAAGAAAAATGTGGTCTGGTATTGTATTATTTCATGGAAATATCACAGCACTCAATGAATAAAATTAGTTTTTGTTTTGTTTTTTTTAGTGAAATTACATTTTTAATATTTTGGCCTATATTTGTTATATTATATAATATCTTGTATGTCATCACTTCAGTACATATCACAGCATCTTACCTGTTTTTTAGCCATTTCATCTGCAGCTGAGACTGTTTTATGTCCACTGTGCTGATCCCCCATACAAACTACACAAATACACTTCCAGTCATTATAGCAGTAAATCTCCAGTGCTTTATTATGTTGAGAGCAGATCTGCTGCTGTAGATTTGGGGAAGCGTTTACCAGCTTATGTTTTTTGAAAGCTTCAGACTCATAATGAGGCCGAATGTGAGTTTGACAGTAAGAAGCCAAACACACCAGACAAGACTTGATAGCTTTGAGTTTTCTTATTTTACAAACATCACATTTCACATCTCCAGGCCCAGCTGGTACTGCTTGGTTTAGTCCCTCTACAATTTCAGCCAAGACAGTGCTTTTGCTGGGAGCTGGTCTTTGGTTGAATGTAGTCCTGCACGTAGGGCAGCTGTAAGCTCGTCTCAAAGAAGCATCCTGATCCCAGCACCCCTTTATACAGTCCATACAGAAACTGTGCCCACAAGTTGTAGTCACTGGGTTCTTAAGCAGATTCAGACAGAGTGGGCAATTTAAAGGATTTTGAGTATCAAAGACAAGTTCTGCCATTTTGATGCTTTCAAATCCAGTGGAAGATTCGCTGTAGAATAACAGAGGCTTTGAAACTATTGAAATCGGAATGGAAGTGGCTCCTATGCAAACATGACAACATAAAAGCGAAAGTAAAAATAGTGAACAGTATTTCCTGCTTTTGAAAGTTTTAGAAAATGTATATAACTATATATCTGCACCATCTTGAAAAGCACTATACATATAAATAAAAAAATTCAGAAACCCTACTGTAAATACACCTTGCTGCACAATTCTCAAAACTCTCATACAAAGAGCTTGACAAACCAGTTGAAATCACAGCATTATCTGCTGTGTTTGTCAGGTTCTCCCAGTAGTGGTAGGACCATAAAAGTATTTTGTGTAGAGCTACTATACAACCAATTACAACAATACAGCCATAACAACTGGTACCTGCTGATGTAGAGTCTGGAAAAATACCTTTCATTTTATTTGTCAACTATACACACACACACTTTTTTTTTTTTTTTTTTACCTCTGGGCCCAGTACCCTGTTTTGCATTTTTAAATTGAGTAGTTTTAGTCACCAAGTTAGCTATAGTACAGTTAGACAGACTCACAACTTGGCTGGCATTCCACAGGTTGTGGTTTTAATTTGCAATTCACCGTTAGGTATCAGTCACTCCACTGTCAGCCGTGTTATTGAATATAATAAATAATAATGAGCAACAGAAACGGAACAGATTTTTTTGTGCCTGCATGCAATGTGCGCAAAAAAGGAAAACCTCAAACTGAACAGGAAATAACAAGAGTGGGCTGCTCTTAAAGGGACAGTACTAAATAATGGCCAATGTGTTTCAGTTTGAAAAAAATGGTGTAATTTTTAAAATCTAATGAAATGAAAGTTGTGATAGTCTTTGTGATTATCTCAGTGATGGCTTCTTGAACAAGAAGCAAGAAAAAATGTAATGTGGGACTTAATTCAACTCTGACTTTGAGAGAAGTTTTATATCTACCATGCCATTCATGCAAGTACACACACATTTTTTTAAGACTTGAGACTCTTCAGACCAAACTATCAGTGAGCACAATGGTAGGACTACACATGAGCAGAATGAAGGTACTGTGTCTCTAGACATTTTAAAAAACGAAAACATCAAAAAGCAATGAAATGAGCAGAGACATCCATCTAGTGCACGTTCATTGCTTATTCACATACACAGCATGTAGCTGAATTTTCCCAAAGCTTATTTCTTTACTCATAGTCTGTTGATTTTGAGTTCTTTAGATAAATGTATCATGAAAATGTTAGAATAAACGGTTATTGGTGAAGAAATAATGGATCAAAATCTAGTTAATATTGAAACAATTTTCACTCAGAAACTGATAGTAAATTTTGCAAATAACAATAAACCGGAAAGTAACACTTTGAAATAGGCCTCAATTTTTTTAAAGGGGTCATCGGATGCAAAATTCAATTTTACATGTTGTTTGAACATAAATGTGTGTTGGCAGTGTGTGTACACAACCACCCTATAATGATAAAAATCCACCTAGTGCTTTTTTTTAAATCTCGATAAATCCAAACCCCTTACTCGAGCTGATATCAGATTCTTGGTGGTGTGACGTCACACTGACAGGCCCCTCCCACGATTGTTGACTGACAGTGGCGTCAGTCTTTGTTTTTATCACAACTCCACCCTGAGTGAGCTGTCATCAGTCCCCCATTGTTTCACCGCCTTTTTTTTTATGAATCTTTGCAAATCGCCTCTTAATACGCAGGGGTGCCCAATCCTGCTCCTGGCGATCGACTGTCCTGCAAAGTTCAGCCCCAACTCTAATCAAACACACCTGCCTTTAATTTTCAAGTGATCCTGGAGACCTTAATTAGTTGATTCAGGTGTGTTTGATTAGGGTTGGAGCTAAACTTTGCAGGACAGTCGATCGCCAGGAGCAGGATTGGGCACCCCTGCCCTAAAGAAACTGCACACGGCACTTCATTCACAAAAGAGGCAGGAGGAATAATGCGGTTTGACTGACAGTTTGAACAGCCAATGGAGTTACGGGGTTTAGTGGCGGTGGCGTCACTTACTGATCCAGGATCAGTGAGCCTTAGCAGTTATGTTTTCGATTTGAGCTTGAGCTTGAGCTTCAGAATGCTTTGAAAAATGTAGCTTTTGTTGACGCTACCGCGCTACTTGATCAAAAACAGAGCTTCGCTACTGAAAAGCTATTTGATTCAGAAAACAGCAAAGCTACCACCACACTATGAGAAATGTAGTTAAGCTAGAAGCGTCACTACTTGTAGCGACTCTACTGGCCATTACTGATGATAACAAGATAAATAAATGCATGTTGGGCAAAATAATTCCTTCTCAATCTGCATTTTTCACATTGACTCTGCACAAGAAAATCAGGGGGGAAAGACCCTACTGTATCTATAAATATATCAATATCTGATCAATATGCTTTATTTATGTAAAATAGAAAGAAGAGGAGCTCACACACCACATGAGTCACTTTATTAAACATTTTTAGTCAGTTATTATGAAATAAAGAGTGGTAACATTTTGATAGCTATGAATTTTTACTTGTCAGATTCAGTGACCCTAGCCAACTGCAATCATATGCATTTGTAAGGAACAAACTGTAGATCTTCAACATTGAGTAATTACAGTAAACAGTAATAAGAATAAAGATAAGACCCACATTTATCAGATATCAGAATATGTTTTACATAAGAAGCCCTAAAACATCTCATAAGGAAACCATTCTTAGTAGTAACACATTAATGTTAATTAATGCAACATTAATGTTTAATTTCCATTCTATATACGCATTTAGATGCTCGTGACAATATCTAGCTTGTTTTCTAGTCTTAAGACATGAAACATATTTTACAGCACCGCTCGTCTCCTGATCATTCGGCTTCAGCAGCGTCTGATCTAATGTGTGCGCGGTCCCACGTGAACATTTGCTAAACAGCGACCCCTGGTCACAGTTTTATCTAGGTCACCGATTTCGGCACAACACCGGAATTAGCCGATTTTCCGCATGACCGGGTGGTCCGTTTTGACGTCACACTTGCAGCGACTGACTGATTTTATGTCGTGCCAGATGAGGCTTGCGCAGCCTGAGGCCCTGTCTACACTAATGCGTTTTCATTTTAAAATGGCATTTTAGAATGAAAACGATCTTCGTCTACACTGGCGTTTTCCCTGCGTTTCAGAAACTATCTCAGTCTACACTACACAACCGAAAATGCATGTCACATGACCATTCATGCAGATACAACCATAGATATGCATAGGTAGATTCCCTATTATTTAGATGGCAGGCGCGTCTACGTGCTTGGAGCGGTCAAATGGGGAATCTACCTATACATATCTAGGTGTACAACAATGAGCATGATGTTATTGTTTACATGGTCATGAAGGATATCGTTTTCAAAAGTCTCCGTTTTGGTCCGTTTACACTGAAATGCAACCCCAGAGTTTTTATACTAAAACTGGGTCTGCAGCGTTTTCAAAAGTTTCTGTTTTTGAGGGTCGAAAACACAACAGAGTAGTGTAAACGACAGGCGTAACCGTAGAAAAAGTTATGCCTTTTAAAACGAAAATGCACTAGTGTAAATGGGGCCTCAGTGAGTGTGTGAGAGACTCGTGCAGAAATCAAAACAAATGAGCGCAACAACAGGCTGTTGCCAACAGCACACACAGAAAGTTATAGATGCATACTGCAGTAGTAAAAAAAAATAAAGTTATAATCAAGCAGCAACCTCCCGCTCTCTCTCATGAAGCCAACAAGGAAGTGACTTAAACTGTAATTCATCAACTGCCCGCTAGAGG